>NC_058081.1:723723166-723971600 GCF_014858855.1 Bufo gargarizans | reverse complement strand
ATTTTTGTATATGTGAGAAATAAAGTAATTATTTATATACAGTATGCTGTGTGTCATATTTGGGGGTTGTGATCCATATTGGTTACCCACAGCAATTAATTTTCAGGAGCCGTATAGGTTTTTGGTGTTAATTTACCTGCATGAATAGTGTGGTCTTTGTTTTTGCAGAGGTTTATATATATTATCTATAACAGTGGATTATCTGGCCCGGGAAGCTTCGTGGAAAACTCAGGCTGAAGCTATTTTTAATGGAGGCAGCAATATTACACAGGATTTAGAACAAAGAAACATACAGGAAATAAAGGTAAATTTTAAAAATCTTTTACATAAGCGTTTGAAGATTTGGTGGGATAAGACCTCTATGGATCAATACATAGTAAGAAATTTAATTCCTCGTGGGAAGATTCCAAATGTTATAAGAAATTGACATATAATCCATTATGCACAATCCAGGTTCTGGTAGACTGAGAGTTGTTGATAGAAGACATGTCACACAGTCTGTGGCTCTCCATACTTCATTTGCAGCACTTTCAGAGTGCAAAAGCAACATGGAGGATGGCTGAAGCACAGTTGGTGAGAAACAATCATTTCCCATGCCTAAAGTATGCAAGACTGCAGCCAAAGACAAAAAGGATAGGATGAGGATGATAGTAAGCAGCTGTTGGTGGGCGATCTATCATAAGAGGTGTGGAAGTTTGAGGAAAATGGTTTTGTGAGATGTCTCCCTGGTGCTACGCTAGCAGGGACAGACAACGTATCCTTAATATTGTTAAGCAAGAAATGGAGGTGGATTGTTATTGTCCATCTTCGGACAAATGATCTGGCTTGCAATGAAGTTTAAAAGGTGAAGGAAGCTTTTCACACACTGGTAATAATATATGCGAGGTTGTATTGACTGTTTTATTCTCTGCAGTTTTGCCTGTGCATAACCGTCAGCATGATAGGCAGATCTGCATTAAGGAATTCAATTTATGGCTCGTGTGAATGGTGTCTGAACCAAGGGTTTGGCTTTGTGTCTCATGTTAGCTCTAGTTGGAATGGAAAAGAACTGTGCAAGAAAGATGGTTTGCATCTTTCTCTCAAGGGAACGAATGTTCTCAAGTGAACGTTCAAAGTATTTGCTAAGGAGCATTTTAAACTAGGAAGGGGGGCAAAGGAGTGATAATCTAGCAGTCTGGCTGCTCCCCGGAACAATGCCAGAAGATGTCAGTAGCACATAGGTTAAGAAATTACAAACTCAGAGTCTGTCTGCAAATGCTCGCAGTTAAGGGAATAAGATCAATGAACTTGGAGTCTATAATGGCATCTGAGAATATAGATTTAGTGGCTTTTATGGTTCAATGAAAGTAATGACTGGGAAATAACATACCAGGGTTCTCTCTATATAGAAACAGACAGAAAAGGCAATAATAAAGGGGGAGGGGTGGCCCCTGTATGTGAAAGACAGAATAAAATCTAATCTAATGCAAGTTAGCGAGACAATTTAGAGTCAGTTAGGGTTTACATTGCCGCTTGATAATCATAAGGTTAACTCGTGTAAGTGTGATATTAGAACCCCCTGGCCAAGTCAAAAAATGAGATGATCTACTAGTTGAGGAAATAGCTAAAATGACATTGAAATGGGGAAGTTATTATTATGGGAGACTTTAATCTTCCTGATGTAAACTGGAAAACCAAAATAGCTAGTTCTGCCAGGAGTACGATATTCTAAATTCCCTACTGGGAATATCTCTACAGCAAGTAGTTGAGGAGCCAACCCGAAGGAGGCCATTTAGATTTAGTATCACAAATTGGAATTTGGTATCTGAAATTACTGTAGGGGAAAGCTTGGGAGCTAGTGATCACCAGTCAGTGTGGTTACTATAAGTACAGTGACTGAGTCACGCCACACAAAAAACTAAACGTTTTAGATTTTAGAAAAACTGACTTTTCTAAAATTAGATTAGAGGTATATGAGTCCCTATCAGGCTGGAACAGTTTCCAATGGAGTCCAGGAGAAATGGGAGCTACTTAAAAGTGGCACTATTGTAGGCAACAAATAATTGCATTAGGCTGTGAGTAAAAGCAAAAAAGGAAGAGACCACTGTGGTACTCAGCAGAAGTGGCCACAATCATTAAAACAAAAAGATAGCATGTTAGTAAATAAAAATAAAAAAAAAGAGGACAGGCAAATTTATAAGATTAAGCAAAGAGAGGCCAAACAAGTTATAAGAGCTTCTAAAACACAGGCAGAAGTGAAATTAGCTCAGTCAGTGAAAAAAGGCGATAAGACATTCTTCAGATACATAAATGAAAAAAGGAAACTAAAACAAGGAATTACCAAAATTAAAACAAAAGAAGGAAGATACAGTCAGGTCCATAAATATTGGGACATTGACACAATTCTAACATTTTTGGCTCTATACACCACCACAATGATTTGAAATGAGCAAGATGTGCTTTAACTGCAGACTGTCAGCTCTAATTTGAGGGTATTTACATCCAAATCAGGTGAATGGTGTAAGAATTACAACAGTTTGCATATGTGCCTCACACTTTGGTTAAGGGACCAAAAGTAATGGGACAGAATAATCATCATAAATAAAATTTTCACTTTTTAATACTTGGTTGCAAATCCTTTGCAGTCAATTACAGCCTGAAGTTTGGAAAGCATAGACATCACCAGACGCTGGGTTTCATCCCTGGTGATACTCTGCTAGGCCTCTACTGCAACTGTCTTCAGTTCCTGATTGTTCTTGGAGCATTTTCCCTTCAGTTTTGTCTTCAGCAAGTGAAATACATGCTCAATCAGATTCAGGTCAGGTGATTGACTTGGCCATTGCATAACATTCCACTTCTTTCCCTTAAAAAAACTCTTTGGTTGCTTTTGCAGTATGCTTTGGGTTATTGTTCATCTGCACTGTGAAGCGCCGTCCAATGAGTTCTGAAGCATTTGGCTGAATATGAGCAGATAATATTGCCCAAAACACTTCAGAATTCATCCTGCTGATTTTGTCAGTAGTCACTTCATCAATAAATACAAGAGAACCAGTTCCATTGGCAGCCATACATGCCCACGCCATGACACTACCACCACCATGCTTCACTGATGAGGTGGTATGCTTAGGATCATGAGCAGTTCCTTTCCTTCTCCATACTTTCCTCTTTCCATCACTCTGGTACAAGTGATCTTGGTCTCATCTGTCCACAGGATGTTGTTCCAGAACTGTGAAGGCTTTTTTAGATGTCGTTTGGCAAACTCTAATCTGGCCTTCCTGTTTTTGATGCTCACCAATGGTTTACATCTGTGGTGAAACCCTCTGTATTCACTCTGGTGAAGTCTTCTCTTGATTGTTGACTTTGATACACTACACCTACCTCCTGGAGAGTGTTCTTGATCTGGCCAACTGTTGTGAAGGGTGTTTTCTTCACCAGGGAAAGAATTCTTCGGTCATCCACCACAGTTGTTTTCCGTGGTCTTCCAGGTCTTTTGGTGTTGCTGAGCTCACCGATGTGTTCCTTCTTTTTAAGAATGTTCCAAACAGTTGTTTTGGCTAAGCTAAATGTTTTTTGCTATCTCTCTGATGAGTTTTTTTTTTTCAGCCTAATGATGGCATGCTTCACTGATAGTGACAGCTTTTTGGATCTCATCTTGAGAGTTGACAGCAACAGATTCCAAATGCAAATAGCACACTTGAAATAAACTCTGGACCTTTCTTCTGCTCATTGTAATTGGGATAATGAGGGAATAACACACACCTGGCCATGGAACAGCTGAGAAGCCCAATTGTCCCATTACTTTTGGTTCCTTAACAAGGGAGGCACATATGTAACTGTTGCAATTCCTACACTGTTCACCTCATTTGGATGTAAGTACCCCTCAAATTAAAGCTGACTGTTGCAGTAAAAGCACATCTTGTTCGTTTATTTTCAAATCCATTGTGGTGGCGTATAGAGCCAAAAATGTTAGAATTGTGTTGATGTCCCAATATTTATGGACCTGACTGTATATGGAAGCGAGAAGATAAACGACTAGCTGCTCAGTGAATACTTCTGTTCAGTTTTACAAGGAAAATGAAGGAAAGGACCAAAGTTAGGAAAGAAGACTAATGAATCTTTTGATGCATGTGTCTTTACAGAGGAAGAGGTTCTACGTCAGCTGTCTAAAATTAATACAAATAAGTCACAGGGGCCTGATGGTATACACCCAAAGCTATTAAAAGAGCTCAGTGGCGAACTAGCAAAACCATTAACAGATTTATTTAACCAATCACTGGCAACAGGAGTCGTCCCAGAAGATTGGAAATTGGCAAATGTTGTGCCCATTCGCAAGAAAGGTAGTAGGAAGGAATCGGACAACTATAGGCCAGTAAGCCTGACATTAATAGTGGGGAAATTAATGGAAACCATACTTAAGGAGAGGATTGTGGAGCATCTAAAATCCCATGGATTAAAAAATGAAAAACAGCATGGGTTTACTTCAGGGAGATCATGTCAAACTAATCTTATTGATTTTTTTGATTGGGTGACTAGAATAATAGATGGCGGAGGTGCAGTAGACATCGCTTATCCTGACTTTAGTAAGGCTTTTGATACTGTCCCACATAGAAGGCTTATCAATAAAGTGCAGTCTTTGGGCTTGGACTCCCATATTGTTGAATGGATTAGGCAGTGGCTGAGGGACAGACAACAGGGGGTTGTAGTCAATGGAGTATATTCAGACCATGGTCTTGTTACTAGTAGAGTACCTCAGGGATCTGTTCTGGGACCCATATTGTTTAATATCTTTATCAGCGAAATTGCAGAACGCCTCGATGGTAAGGTGTGTCTTTTTGCTGATGACACAAAGATTTGTAACAGGGTTGATGTTCCTGGAGGGATACACCAAATGGAAAAGGATTTTAGGAAAACTAGAGGAATGGTCAAAAACCTAGCAACTAGAATTAATGTTGATAAGTGCAAGATAATGCACCTGGGGCGTAAAAACCCAAGAGCAGAATATAAAATCAACAAAGGTCTGATTTCAGTATGAATCAGAATAGGAACCTGCGCTGATTGTGGTGTGATCAAGGGTTAAAAAGGATCTATATGTGTGTAAGAGAAGAGGTACTCTGAATAAATACCTTCTTGGAGAGGACGATGTATCCGTGGAGTATTCTCCTTGTTAAGTCAGGTAAGCAGATGTCCGGATGGCTTCAGGCTCATCCTCTTGACATGAGTGGTGCTCCGGCCGGCAGCAAATCACCCGTGCGAGGGAACCACCAGTTTGAAGTCTGGGAACTTCGGCGTGTGACGTCACCGCACTGTGTATGGATGTCTTCAGGGGAGAAAAACAATCCGACGCGTTTCCTTCGTCAGGGATGGTAAGATTTGTCCGTCCTATAAGTAAATAGGCATTTCGATTTTAACTTAAAGGCTACTCTCCTATTGAAATAGCAATGCGATTAATTCAAGTTATAATAATCGAATTTCGATTTTAACTTAGCACTGCTATATTCCATATTAGGCTAGAATTAACGAATATGGAATATAGCAGTGTTAAGTTAAAATCTAAATTCGATTATTATAACTTGAATAATCGCATTGCTATTCAATAGGAGAGTAGCCTTTAGTAAAATCGAAATTCGTTATATAACTTGAAATAATCGAATTGCGATTTCAACTTGTACCTGGTTTACTATGGTTGGCTTGGTAGAATTAGCGAATATGACGATTGTATTCCTCATATTCCACAAAACGAAGATAACGAAGTATTTGCATCTTCGTTTAGCTACCTTCATCAACTTCGCTAATTCTAGCAATCATATAGGAAAGTTTACTATAGGACAGCTAAGTTTAATTCGCTATGCGATTATATGACTGCTTTAAAAATAAAAATAAAATAGAATAATTATAATACCTGATAATTATTATAATTATTCTATTTATAAAAAAAAGCTAAGTAATATAATCGCATAGCGAATTAAACTTAGCTGTCTCTATAGTAAACTTTCCTATATGATTGCTAGAATTAGCGGTTGATGAATAGGTAGCTAAAACGAAGATGCAGAATACTTCGTTATCTTTGTTTTGTGGAATATAATGAATACATTCGTCATATTCGCTAATTCTACCAAGCCAACCATAGTAAACCAGGTACAAGTTGAAATCGCAATTCGATTAATTCAAGTTATAATAATCGAATTTTGATTTTAACTTAGCACTGCTATATTCCATATTAGGCTAGAATTAACGAATATGGAATTTAGCAGTGCTAAGTTAAAATCAAAATTCGATTATTATAACTTGAAATAATCGAATTGCGATTTTAACGTAATTCTCAAATCCGACAGTACATTCTAGTATATGAAGATGTTCCCATGGTGATGGGGACGCTCCATGAGCACGGAAGTCGGCATAAGCGGCAACGGGCACTGACTGGAGCAGCCAGGAAGCCAGGAATCCAAAGGACAGGTAAGAACAACTTTAGGGAAGTGGGAAAGAAAAAAATATAACAATTAAAAAAAAAATAAAAAAAAAAGAATTTTCGAAATATCTAATTTATATCACTATATTCGAAATATTCACGAAAAAAATTAGATATTCGAATATTCGCGCTCAACACTAGTGGCAACTACATAAAGGAAATGTCAAGAAAGGAAAGCAAATGGATATTTAACAGCCTGTCCCCATGTGGCTTGAACCAAGAAATTGAACTATTTGCGTTTGACAAAGACACGCAACTGACTCACAAACCATTAGGGGTTAAACACTCCTTGTCAAAACAAACCAGTGGTTGTCATGGGAACGAATGCCTATTTACTTTCAGGACGGACAAATCTTACCATCCCTGACGAAGGAGCCCGACTGGCTCAGAAACGCGTCGGATTGTTTTTGTCCCCTGAAGGCATCCATACACAGTGCGGTGACATCACACACCGAAGTTCCCGGACTTCAAACTGGTGGTTCCCTCGCATGAGTGATTCGCTGCCGGTCTAAGCACCACTCATGCCAAGAGGTTGAGCCTGAAGCCATCCGGACATCTGCTTCCCTGACTTAACAAGGAGAATACTCCACGGATACATCGTCCTCTCCAAGAAGGTATTTATTCAGAGTACCTCTTCTCTTACACACAATAGATCCTTTTTAACCCTTGATCACACCACAATCAGCGCAGGTTCCTATTCTGATCTACTGAAATCAGACCTTTGTTGTATTCAAATCTAACGGTCAAAGCAGCAGAACCTAGCAGCGATTCCCTTACAGGTAAGGAGTGCCAAGTGAGTACGGGAGCGCGGGTGGGCATACATACACTTTATAAACACTTTAAACAGTGCTGCTTGTACACCCTGCAGCAAACCTATAATACTATACTATAATACTATTCTATTCCACTATAAATAAATAAAAAAATATAAAATAATAAATAAGAAACAAAATACCACCAAAAGTAATAAACTAACATATTTAAATAAATAAAAATAAAAACATAAAGTAAATAACATACTTAGGGCTCTTTCACACCTGCGTTCTTTTCTTCCGGCATAGAGTTCCGTCGTCGGGGCTCTATGCCGGAAGAATCCTGATCAGGATTATCCTAATGCATTCTGAATGAGTGAAATCCGTTCAGGATGCATCAGGATGTCTTCAGTTTCCGGAACCGGAAACGTTTTTGCCGGAGAAAATACCGCAGCATGCTGCGCTTTTTGCTCCGACCAAAAATCCAGAAGACTTGCCGCAAGGCCGGATCCGGAATTAATGCCATTGAAAGGCCTATTGATCCGGATCCGGCCTTAAGCTAAACGTCGGTTTCGGCGCATTGCCGGATCCGCGTTTAGCTTTTTCTGATGGTTACCATGGCTGCCGGGACGTTAAAGTCCTGGCAGCACATGGTAAAGTGTAGTGGGGAGCGGGGGAGCAGCATACTTACCGTCCGTGGGCTCCGGCGGGCGCTCCAGAGTGAACGTCAGGGCGCCCCAGGCCATCCATGCGCATGGGGCGCCTCTGATGTCCTTCCGGAGCGCGCCCACGGGGAGCCGCACGGACTTGTAAAGTATGCGCTCCCCGCTCCTACTATGGCAACCAGGACTTTAAGTAGCGTCCCTGGCTGCCATAGTAAACACTGAAAGGCATTTGAAGACGGGATCCTCTATCAAATGCTTTTCAGTACACATTGCGTTTTTTCCGGATCCGGCGTGTAATTCCGGCAAGTGGAGTACACGCCGATCCAGACACGCAAGTGTGAACAGAGGCCTAAGCTATATCTTGACTACCTGAACATGACTGAATTATGGGGTGACCGGAGACTACGCATACAATTGGTACAGACCTTCTTTAACCCTCATAAAGACCGGAATATATATGATGATCCCCCAAATGAGGACATCATAGAAACTATACAGTGTGTAAAACAACTGGAGAGACTGTTGATCAAATAAATGAGGGACCTCTGGGAGGCAGCCTCCCAGGAAAATTACCTCAGACATGACACTGTACCAAAAGGTCTGAAAATTACTAAGGCACTTAACGGTGACCTAGGAGACACTGACACCCTGAAAGAATGGGATGATCTCTTCCACGAATTTTCCCCAAAAAATGGTATCCTTTATTATAACAAAAAGGAAAAATTCCTTAAGAAAAAATAATCAGGAAATCATGGGATTATTTGACAGAATAAGACCATATAAGGACCACCCTGAGATCATAAGAATTTCCAAATCAGTAAATATGAGAATCAAAACAAAAGAGGAGGAAATTATACTTAAAAAAAACAAAAAACACAATAGGGATCTGCTAAATAATGAGAACACAAACACAAATAAAGATCAAATAGAGAACACAACAGGAGGAACACCAAACAGAAGTGCCTCGGACTATCACACCATCGATGACACAATATGCGACTGCAAATTAGAAAACATCTCCACCCACGAAAACAGCTTAGAGGAGGAAAATCCTCATGAAAAAATATCAATAAATAAAAACCACCCCCCTTTCCCACAAAGGGTGCATATACAAAGACATACCGATAGTCATAATGGTACTCATAAAAACGGCTGCATTATAACGGAGAACAGATTCGAAATCCTACCTATTGATGAAGAGGTGAATGTGGAAACAATAAGTGAGGTCATTAAGGAACAAACTACAACTAGGGATCCACAAATACAAGAAAAAACACCCGACTCACACACAGGAGTGGAGCAAGCGCAAAAAAGCACATGGAACAGGAGAAGAAGCAACCCAAACACTAATGCTAATGTAGATACTATCAAAATGGATGATAATAAGAAGACAGTAAAGAAAACTGTGAATAAGGATTTTTTTCATGCAAAGGCAATGGCAAAAAGAAAAAAAACCAAAGAGGGAGAAGAGGCAAAGGATTGACAAGAAAGACACAACCACAGGATCCAAAAGGCCAGAGCATTTGTAACTTAAGCTCATACACACTGAATAGGGATGAAATCAAATTACTAGAAAAAGGCCTGAAATTTGCTCCATCGTCAAAATTCTGCCAGTTTGACGCCTTCATTGGTATAAGAAAATTCACCCGTAAACTAGCCCTTAAAAAATATATATTTTTAAATTCTTTCATTAAAAAATATGGAACACTGAAAGAGAGAAAAAATGTAAACACAACCACAAAGGCCAACTATAATAAGGAAAGAACATCATCTAAAACTAAGATAGAGGTGGAAAAGGTGGAGAAAAAAGAGAAAAAACTAACGGCTAATGAGAACGACAATGATAAAGATGTAGGCAAGGACTATGAAAATGATAATGCTAACCAGAAAATAATGGAGACTGACCACCTTTATTCATACGGGATTGAAACAAAAATCTAACTTTAACCCCATCAATGAATATTCCGATGCTATAAGAACTTTGCAAACCCTAGTAACCCGGGATTTACGTAAAATCAATCCATATAGAAGGAGAGGCCCAGGGAATTTATGTAAGGGTGAAATAAAAGCTATAAAAACATTACAGACTAATAATGGGATAATAATCAAACCGGCTGATAAAGGGGGCAGTATAGTAATACTGGAACAAGAGGCATATCACAGAGAATGTGCAAGCTTACTATCAGATAAAAAAACATACAGGAGACTTCAAATGAACCCGACAGACTCCTATAAAAAAAACTAAATAATCTGGTGAAAAATGGAGAACTAAAAAGAATCATAACCATGGAGAAAGCGACCTATATTGATAATCAGAATCCTAGGATCCCAATTTTCTACTATCTGCCTAAGATCCATAAGAGTAAAACTAACCCCCCCGGAAGGCCCATAATCTCAGGAATTGATTTAATTTATCAAAATATGTTGATGTTTTATTACAGCCATATGTACAAAAACGACCCGCATATCTCAAGGACACTGAACACATTCTACAGATTTTAAAGGAAATAGAATGGAAAGATAACTACATCCTAGGGACCCTAGATGTAACTTCACTTTACACTGTCATTGAATATGAAAAGGGAAGAGAAGCAGCAGAATACTTTCTGAGGAAAGATGGTGTGATGCCAGAAAAACAGATCAACTTCATTGGAGACTGTATTACCTTTATCTTGAAGCACAATTATTTTAAATACGGATCCGACTTTTATCTGCAGACGTGGGGGACCGCGATGGGGACCAGATTCGCAGCAAGTTTCGCAAACCTATATATGGGTCGTTGGGAGGAGCTTACCTACCGGACCTCGGGCGAGATCGGTGCGAATCTGGTCCTATGGAAACATTTTATCGATGACGTGATTTTTATATGGAAGGGAGACAAATTTTTACTAGATGAATTTTTAACGGATTTGAATAAAAATTACTTTTATCTTCATTTTAGTCCAACATGGAGTAGGACCCAGATAAACTTCTTGGATCTAACCATCTCTATTTCAGAGGGGTCCATTCACACAAAAACCATATCATAAACCTACTGACACTAATAGTTTTATACCCTTGAATAGCTGCCACCTACCAACTTGGTTAAACAATATCCCACGTAGCCAATACATACGTGCAAGGAGAAACTGCACTAATGATGGGGGATTATGAAGATGAAGCACAAAAACTCAATGAAAAATTCCTGGATAAGGGTTATGACATAAAAAGACTGACACCAATCGCAGACCAAATTAACAGCCTTGAACAATCTGCGCTATTACAGATAAAACAAGATGAGAAAATAAAACAATGAAATGATGACAGATCGCAAACAATTGATATTCCCATCATCAGTAGATGCAGCGAAGGCACGTCTATTTAAAAAAAAAATCATAAGACGGCACTGGGAAATACTAAAACAGGATAAACAAATCGGCGAAATGATGACAGCACACCCTAAATTTATATTTAAGAAGGCCCCTAACCTCTCTAACTTGGTGGCACCCTCTACTATAACCAAGATACCATCTATAAACAAATGCACTATGAAGAAGGGCTTCTACCCATGTAAATTATGTACGAACTGTAAACTGACAAACAAATTCACAAAAGGACCAATACTGGAAATAAAGGAAAAAAACTCCGTTTTCAAACTCAACCACCATATGACATGTAATACCGCAGGAGTCATATATTACATAAGATGCCCCTGCCAGAAAATATATGTGGGGAGAACAAAAAGACAACTAAAAATCAGGATTAGAGAACATGTGAAAAATATACATAAAAAATTTAAGGGACATCCATTATCCCGTCACTATGCCCAAAATCATGCGGGTAACTTCATGGGATCTACTTTTGTGTGAAATCTCTTTTTATTGGATAAGCAAGTAGGCAATCATCATGTCACATGTAGCGCAGTACAGCGACAGTCACATCACAATGAAATCTAAACATAAGTCAGCGAAGGTATAACCTGACATTACAGGCTAGGGTGTGACAACCACTTTTCCTAGGGCTAAAGGCCCTGAAATGATTGGTCTTACAATGCTAACACATCAATAGGGAAGGAAAAAAGGGGAGTAACAAACCCAGGGGATCTACTTTTGGAGGGATTGAAAAGGTACCTACCAATAAGAGAGGTGGCAACTACATAAAGGAAATGTCAAGAAAGGAAAGCAAATGGATATTTAAACTAAACAGCCTGGCCCCATGTGGCTTGAACCAAGAAATTGATCTATTTGCGTTTGACAAAGACACGTAACTGACTCACAAACCATACGGGGTTAAACACTCCTTGTCAAAACAAACCAGTGGTTGTCATGGGAACGAATGCCTATTTATTTTCAGGACGGACAAATCTTACCATCCCTGACGAAGGAGCCCGACTGGCTCAGAAACGCGTCGGATTGTTTTTGTCCCCTGAAGGCATCCATACACAGTGCGGTGACGTCACACGCCGAAGTTCCCGGACTTCAAGTTGGTGGTTCCCTCGCACGGGTGATTTGCTGCCGGCCTAAGCACCACTCATGCCAAGAGGTTGAGCCTGAAGCCATCCGGACATCTGCTTCCCTGACTTAAGAAGGAGAATACTCCACGGATACATCGTCCTCTCCAAGAAGGTATTTATTCAGAGTACCTCTTCTCTTACACACATATAGATCCTTTTTAACCCTTGATCACACCACAATCAGCGCAGGTTCCTATTCTGATTCATACTGAAATCAGACCTTTGTTGTATTCAAATCTAACGGTCAAAGCAGCAGACTGTGTCAGCGAACCTAGCAGCGATTCCCTTACGGGTAAGGAGTGCCAAGTGAGTATGGGAGCTCGGGTGGGCATACATACACTTTATAGAATATACAATCAGTGATACAGTCCTAACCTCAGTAACTGAGGAAAGGGATTTAGGGGTCATTATTTCAGAAGACTTAAAGGTAGGCAGACAATGTCACAGAGCAGCAGGAAATGCTATCAGAATGCTGGGGTGTATAGGGAGAGGCATTACCAGTAGACAGAGGGAGGCGCTCATGTCGCTCTACAGAGCACTAGTGAGACCTCATCTGGAGTATTGTGCTCAGTACTGGAGACCATATCTCCAGAAGGATATTGATACTTTGGACAGAGTTCAGAGAAGAGCTACTAAACTGGTACATGGATTGCAGGATAAAACTTACCAGGAAAGATTAAAGGACCTTAACATGTATAGCTTGGAAGAAAGACGAGACAGAGGGGATATGATAGAAACTTTGAAATACATAAAGGGAATCTACAAGGTAAAAGAGGAGAGAATATTTAAAAGAAGAAAAACTGCTACAATAGGATATTTTTTTAAATTAGAGGGTCAAAGGTTTAACAGTAATATCAGGAAGTATTACTGTACTGAGAGAGTAGTGGATGCATGGAATAGCCTTCCTGCAGAAGTGGCAGCTGCAAATACAGTGAAGGAGTTTAAGCATGCATGGGATAGGCATAAGGCCATCCTTCATATAATATAGGGCTAAGGGCTATTCATAGTATTCAGTATATTGGGCAGAGTAGATGGGCCAAATGGTTCTTATCTGCTGACACATTCTATGTTTCTATTCCATTGCGAACTTGGTGAAATCCTTGAGAGAGCGGTTGTGAAAGGGGTGATTAGCCCGAATAAAGCAGAAATGTTTACTAGTGGAGCATCCAACAGTGGTGACATTCTATATGTTGCCCAAAGTACATAAGAAATAGAATATTACACCTGGTCATCCTATTGTATCAAGTAGGAATAATATGTGGAACCGATTTGCAAATTGGTTGATTATACTTTAAAACCTTTGGTTAAGAATCTCCCATCCTATCTTAAGGACACAGGTGATTTATTGTGGAAGCTCGACGGACTACAATTGGAGGAGGATATGATCATTGTGACGTGTGACTTTGAGTCACTCTACACATCTATTGGTCATGAGTATGGGATATTAGACGCCACACATTGTTTTATGACATCCAACTTCGGAGGTGAGCACGGTACATTTGTATTGGAACTACTCAAATTTGCACTATGACGTAACTTTTTCATGTTTAGGGGATCCTACTACCTACAGCTCCAGGGAACCGCTATGGGGACGGCTTGTGTGCTCTCATATGCAAATTTTTCCCTGGGGCTGTGGCGGAGGAGGATCTTGAAAAAACTGATCCCATCGAACAGATCGAGAAAGTCCACCTGTGGAGTCGATATATTGACGACATTCTCATGATTTTGGCAGGGCACACTGGAAGATCTACGGAAATGTATGATGTCCCTCAATGAGAATGACATGAACATTAATTTGACGTATAAGACCGGCAGAAGAAATATGGACTTCCTGGATGTTTTATTGCAGGTTGATAACAATGGTTTTATTTACACAGATCTGTTACATAAACCTACATCAGTGAACAGTTTTCTCCACGCCAACTCATTTCATCCAAAGAAATCGATTGACAGCATCCCGACAGTCCAATTTCTGAGACTGAGAAGGATATACTCCTGAAACTAGGAATTTTAGATGCGAGCCAAAGAGTTACATGACAGATTTGAGAAGAGAGGATACAGCAGTTCATCGCTAAGGAGAGGATACTTGCGTGCGAAACACTCTAAAAGAGATGTCTTACTACAAAGCCGAAACTCATCGATGGGCAGTAACGGAGAAATAGTGAGATTTATCACCTCATTTAATTCAGGACACAACGAAGTTTCCTCCATTTTGAAGAAGTATTGGAATATTCTCATAGTGGATACAACTTTGTGAAAATATCTCCCTCCAAATCCATCTCTAACTTACAGATTGGAGCAAAACCTTAAAGATATCCTGGTACACAGCCACTACCAAGGTACGAATCCAAATAAATTGTTTGGTTCAAAGGGACCTAAATGGGGATACATAGCTGCGTTGCTTGTCCCAATGTTGTGAGGACTACTATCTTCACAGATGGTACAGGCCGCAAGTTCTACCACATCAAACATGCTATAACATGCAATACAATTGGGTTGATTTATGTAACTACTTGTCTGTGCAATTTATTGTACGTAGGTTTGACATCACGTGAATTGAAGAAACGCACCAGAGAGCATGTTTTGCGAATTAGCGCAGCGATAGAAGAGAAGGACTTGACAAAACTCAAAACCATTTCCTTAAGGTAAGAGGTATAGACAGGGTATTGATCGGCAATAGGGGAGGTAACTGGAAAAAGTTACTGGCACAGAAAGAAGCCAGGTGGATTTTTGAATTAAATACGGTTACCCCACATGGCTTAAATGAAGGTCTAAGCTTTTCCCCATTTCTGAGTTGAACATTTTGTTGTATCAGTCATTAACTGAAATATCTGAGTCCTTATATTGACGGTTTTAGTTTTAATTGTATAGTCTTGTTGTTTTTATCTATTGTTCTTTATATATTTGTATTCCTTTGGTGTATATATTCTATATGGGGTTAGAAGATGGATTATTATACAGGTCCTATATTGTGATAAAGTTCATTATTTTCTGTAATGTACTGATAAACATTAGACTTTCATATATTTTTAGATTCATTACACACCAACTGAAGTAGTTCAAGCCTTTTATTGTTTTAATATTGATGATTTTGGCATACAGCTCATGAAAACACAAATTTCCTATCTAAAAAAATTAGCATATTTCATCCGACCAATAAAAGAAAAGTGTTTTTAATACAAAAAAAAGTCAACCTTTAAATAATTATGTTCAGTTCTGCACTCAATACTTGGTCGGGAATCCTTTTGCAGAAATCACTGCTTCAATGCGGCGTGGCATGGAGGCAATCAGCCTGTGGCACTGCTGAGGTGTTATGGAGGCCCAGGATGCTTCGATAGCGGCCTTAAGCTCATCCAGAGTGTTGGGTCTTGCGTCTCTCAACTTTCTCTTCCCAATATCCCACAGATTCTCTATGGGGTTCAGGTCAGGAGAGTTGGCAGGCCAGTTGAGCCCAGTAATACCATGGTCAGTAAACCATTTACGAGTGGTTTTGGCACTGTGAGCAGGTGCCAGGTCATGCTGAAAAATGAAATCTTCATCTCCATAAAGCTTTTCAGCAGATGGAAGCATGAAGTGCTCCAAAATCTCCTGATAGCTAGTTGCATTGACCCTGCCCTTGATAAAACACAGTGGACCAACACCAGCAGCTGACATGGCCCCCCAGACCATCACTGACTGTGGGTACTTGACACTGGACTTCAGGCATTTTGGCATTTCCCTCTCCCCAGTCTTCCTCCAGACTCTGGCACCTTGATTTCCGAATGACATGCAAGAGTCCAGTGCTGCTTCTCTGTAGCCCAGGTCAGGCGCTTCTGCCACTGTTTCTGGTTCAAAAGTGGCTTGACCTGGGGAATGCGGCACATGTAGCCCATTCCCTGCACACGCCTGTACACGGTGGCTCTGGATGTTTCTACTCCAGACTCAGTCCACTGCTTCCGCAGGTCCCCCAAGGTCTGGAATCGGTCCTTCTCCACAATCTTCCTCAGGGTCCGGTCACCTCTTCTCGTTGTGCAGCGTTTTCTGCCACACTTTTTCCTTCCCACAGACTTCCCACTGAGGTGCCTTGATACAGCACTCTGGGAACAGCCTATTCGTTCAGAAATTTCTTTCTGTGTCTTACCCTCTTGCTTGAGGGTGTCAATGATGGCCTTCTGGACAGCAGTCAGGTCGGCAGTCTTACCCATGATTGCGGTTTGGAGTAATGAACCAGGCTGGGAGTTTTTAAAAGCCTCAGGAATCTTTTGCAGGTGTTTAGAGTTAATTAGTTGATTCAGATGATTAGGTTAATAGCTCGTTTAGAGAACCTTTCCATGATATGCAAATTTTTTTAGATAGGAATTTTGGGATTTTATGAGCTGTATGCCAAAATCATCAATATTAAAACAATAAAAGGCTTGAACTACTTTAGTTGTGTGTAATGAATCTAAAATATATGAAAGTCTAATGTTTATCAGTACATTACAGAAAATAATGAACTTTATCACAATATGCTAATTTTTTGAGAATGACCTGTATATTATGGGGATTCGCTCTGGTAGACATGGTGTGTGGACGCAGTACCGAGGCAAATTACCAGTTCTTAAATCAAACGTCCGTGTTTAATCGCACATAAAGCAAAAACAAAACGTCACTTTGCAGTCTTGGTGTTAGTTCACACACATTGGAAAGTCCACATAGGAAAAATCACCTTGTTGGCAGTTCTGCCTCCAGCAGTCCATAGCAGGCTTATGGGGGGCCCGTTTCCTTTACAGATGGGTCTCAGCCCTCCAGCACGACACAAGCCTCAGATCCCAGCACACACACCTCCTGAGCTCCACTGTCAGACTAAGGTAATCCTCCTTACCTGGCAGTGCTGGCTGTTTTTTTAGGCCTGGTAAAACCCGGCCTAGAACATGGGAGCAATCACCCACCCATTACTTTGACTACTCCCAGTAAGAGCCATCCCAGATCAGCTATACAGCCATACTAAGTATTAAGGTGTCAAACAGCAACTGCTGCTGACACATAGAAACCGGCTCTTACTCCACCGAGGCCAGGAACCTCGGTGACACATACCTATCATCCACAATGATTCCTTGTACCTTCTTACAATATAAATATATATATTAACATCATGCTAAGAGAAGGTTCGAGTGGGATTAATTACAAATGACACAGTAGATACCTATGGATGATGAAAGAAGCCAAATTCAAGGAAGGATGGCCAATGTTAGCCATTGGGCAAACGGCTATGGACATGAATCTGAATTTGTTTATGACAACATACCTTAGGTGATATCACATGTGATTTTGTTATTATTTCATATATTTACACTTAAAGGGATTCTGTCACCTCCTTTTACGATTTTAAGCTGGCACCATCGCTATGTTGACTAAAGTAGCTTATTTCCAGGACTCTTCTTTTTACTTTATTTCGTTTACTATTTTTGATGTAAAAGCGATTTTTATGTCATGCTAATTAGGGTCCAAGGTGCCCAGAGGGGCGTTTTTCTCACTCTCCGGTGCCCAGTGACGCCCCCCTGCAGTGCCCAAGACAGCCTCCTGATCATCAAATAACCTCCCACAGCCCGGCAAACGGTTCCGCCCCCTCCCCACGTCATAATCTACCTTATAGATATGCCCCGTCCTCCTTTCTGTCTGCGGCCAGAAAACTTGCGCAGGCGCAGTACCGCCTGCGGCCTGCGTGATCATCAACCTCCTGAGGGCAAGAGCCCTCAAAAGTCTCACTGGGCATGCGCCGAGCCCAGTGATGTGACCTGAGCGCTGTTGCCCTCAGGACAGTGATGATCGCGCAGGCGCAGGCCGCAGGCGGTACTGTGCCTGCGCAAGTTTTCTGGCCGCAGACAGGAAGGAGGACGGGGCATATCTATAAGGTAGATTATGACGTGGGGAGGGGGCGGAACCGTTTACCGGACTGTGGGAGGTGTTTTGATTATCAGGAGGCATTCTTGGGCACTGCAGGGGGTCGTCACTGGGCAATAGAGAGTGAGAAAAACGCCCCTCTGGGCACCTTGGACTCTAATTAGCATAACATAAAAATCGCTTTTACATCAAAACTACTAAACGAAATAAAGTAAAAAGAATTGTCCTGGAAATAAGCTACTTTAGTCAACATAGCGATGGTGCTAGCTTAAAATTGTAAAAGGAGGTGACAGAATCCCTTTAATAAGTATTAGTTTTTATCACTGCATGGGGTGGTTAATCACTAGGCACCAGCAATTGTGTGTCACGGTGGGTAGGATACAAGATACAATAAACACACAGAAAACCTCAAAACAAGCGTCTAGGCCAGAAGCTGGGGTAAAAGGTCACCTCCTGACAATTCCCTACCAGCTCTCCCTGGACTTCAGTGCCCACGTTCAGACCCTAAAGGTGGGAATAAACGTGCCCCCGTGCCAAATCTGAAGATTCCCTAAAGTCCCTGAGATGGTGGAAAGGGGAAAAGGGACAGCCTGCTTCCTCAGGTCCCGGAGGAGGCAGGTGTCTCTCTAACAGCCTAGACAGAACACAAAAAGGAAACCAAAACCAACTTATCTTTGTAGCAGAGCAGAATCAGTAAATCCACCTTTCCTCAGAGGAAGATAGAAGCTATAACCCGCACAGGACACTGGGAAGGGGCGTAATTTAAACTCACACAAACTACACCACCCAGTGCACCTGAAGTGAGGCGGATACAGCTCAACTCCAAACCCAAAACAAACCAAAAAACTACACATGTGCTGCTAACCTGGCAGACCTCCGCACATAACCTGAGCAGGGCATGACAGTGTGTTGCACTTTGCACTTTAATTACACTTTTTATATTATTCATATATTATATGTTTTGTTATATTTATAATTATACATTCTTGCATTATATTAGTTTGTTCATATTATGTATTTGAAGAATCATGTGCGTTCACGCATACAAAGGGATAAATCATGGATTCAATCTGTTTATCAATTACAGGGTTCAACTATGTTTACAATCAACAATATATCATGAAGCATATGTTACTTACATATTGGATTAATGGACACACTATGTTGGATATGAAGTTTGGGTTAATGGTATTTATCTTTTGAAGAATTGGGACCCCCAGAACAATAGGGGTATTCCTTATTGATAATATATCTGCCCTCGTTGGTGGTGTGTAGTGGGAAAGACAGAGCTGACGTGACAGGCGCGATCACAGCTTTAGTGGATGCAGATCGGGATTTGCGTTCCACCGTGGAATGCATACTGGAAATCCTGCACTGCGCGTGCGTTCCACTGTGGTTTGCACTCTTGATCTGCATCCACACATATGAATATGTCGCAATGACATAGGGAAAGTGTTTTACATACTTATGTCCTTCAGTTCCTCCTCTCACTCACTAGGGAGTTTTCTACTTATTTTTCCATCCTGGTTATCCACACATCTGATGAATGGTAGATTTTCTACAAGGAACCGGAAGTGATGTCTTGCGTTCTACTGTGAAACGCACGCCATCCTTATTCACAGTAGCCATATATTCTTTTAAGCATTTCCCCATGTGTCAATATTTTCCCTAATTAATAGAGTATATAAGGTCAGGATGTACAACACACTCTTCCCCTGAGGAAGCGATGGCAAAATGCACGTCGGGGTCAGGACTACACTGGTCGGTATCATTTTTATGCACTATTCTTGTGAGTACTGTTCATTTACATGCACTATTTGGATAGAAAGCCTTGGTCCTCTATTTATTATTGCGCGATAGGCAATGGTACTATACTATCTGGGATTTATACTATGCCCTTGTCTCCTTTGTTAATTTAGCAGGTGTGAGGTATCTATATCACAAGAAATTTAGCTACACAAGTTTTGCATCTGATTATGTATGACACTTGATATGTAGTCCTATTTGTTTCCTGTGTTTGTTTGCTGCTTGGATTCTATTTTAACCATTTTTGTATATGTGAGAAATAAAGTAATTATTTATATACAGTATGCTGTGTTATATTTCGGGGTTGTGATTAGGGTTGAGCGAATCCGAACTGTAAAGTTCAGGTTCGTACCGAACTTTAGGATTTTTGGACCCCGGACCCGAACTCGAACATTTCAGTAAAAGTTCGGGTTCAGTGTTCGGCGCTTTCTTGGAGCTTTTTGAAAGGCTGCAGAGGAGCCAATCAACAAGCGTTTAACTGTCTGACCTTAGAAGCCATCACAGCCATGCCTACTAATGGCATGGCTGTCATTGGCCAGTGTAGCATGTGACCCAGCCTCTATATAAGCTGGAGTCACGTAGCGCTGCACGTCACTCTGCTGTTACAAGTGTAGGAAGAGGATGCTGCTGGACTTGTGATTTCAGGGAGAGAATAGGAGAGAATCTTTGCTCAAAACCTGAATCTAAGGCCTCACGTTGTGTGCACCCGTGGCCGTTGTTCCGTTTTCTGTGATTTTCTGCGGACCCATTGAATTTCGTGAAAACTCAGATCCGACAGTATATTCTAACACAGAGGCGTTCCCATAGTGATAGGGACGCTTCAAGTTAGAATATACTACGAACTGTGTACATGACTGCGCCCTGCTGCCTGGCAGCACCCGATCTCTTACAGAGGGCTGTGATCCGCTCAATTAACCCCTCAGGTGCCGCACCTGAGGGGTTAATTGTGCGTATCATAGCCCCCTGTAAGAGATCAGGGGCTACCAGGCAGCAGGGGGAAGACCCCCCTCACTCCCCAGTTTTAATTTCATTGGTGGCTAGTGCGGCTTCCCAGGCCCCCCCTCCCTCCCTTTATTGTAATAATTTCATTGGTGGCCAGTGTGCGGCCCCCCCGGACCCCCCTCCCTCCACTGTATTAATTTTATTGGTGGCCAGTGTGCGGCCCCCCCCCCCGGCCCCCCCTCCCTCCCTTTATTGTATTAATTTCATTGGTGGCCAGTGTGCGGCCTGACCCCGGCCCCCTCCCTCCCTTTATTGTATTAATTTCATTGGTGGCCAGTGTGCAGCCTCCCCTGGCCCCCCTCCCTCCACTGTATTAATGTCATTGGTGGCCAGTGTGCGTCCCCCCCCTCCCTCCACTGTATTAATTTTATTGGTGGCTAGTGTGCGGCCTCCCCCCGGCCCCCCCTCCCTCCCTTTATTGTATTAATTTCATTGGTGGCCAGTGTGTGGCCCCCCGGCCCCCTCTCCCTCCACTGTATTAATTTCATTGGTGGCCAGTGTGCGGCCCCTCCCTGCCCCCCTCCCTCCACTGTATTAATTTTATTGGTGGCCAGTCTGCGGCCCCCCAGCCCCCCTCTCTCCCTTTATTGTATTAATTTCATTGGTGGCCAGTGTGCGGCCTCCCCCCGGCCCCCCTCCCTCCCTTTATTGTATTAATTTCATTGGTGGCCAGTGTGCGGCCTCCCCCGGCCCCCCCTCCCTCCACTGTATTAATTTCATTGGTGGCCAGTGTGCGGCCCCCCCTCCCTCCACTGTATTAATTTCATTGGTGGCCAGTGTGCGGCCTTCCCCCGGCCCCCCCTCCCTCCTTTTATTGTATTAATTTCATTGGTGGCCAGTGTGTGGCCCTCCCCGCCCCCCCTCCCTCCACTGTATTAATTTCATTGGTGGCCAGTGTGCGGCCCCCCCTGGCCCCCCCTCCCTCCACTGTATTAATATTATTGGTGGCCAGTGTGCGGACCCCCGGCCCCCCCTCCCTCCCTTTATTGTATTCATTTCATTGGTGGCCAGTGTGCGGCCTCCCTCCCTTTATTGTATTAATTTCATTGGTGGCCAGTGTGCGGCCCCCCTCCCTCCACTGTATTAATTTCATTGGTGGCCAGTGTGCGGCCTCCCCCCGGCCCCCCCTCCCTCCCTCTATTGTATTAATTTCATTGGTGGCCAGTGTGCGGCCCCCTCCCTCCCTCTATTGTATTAATTTAATTGGTGGCCAGTGCGGCCCCCCCTTTCTCCCTTTATTGAATTAATTATATTGGTGGCCAGTGTGCAGCCTCCCCTCCCCCCCCCCCCCCCCGTTAATTGGTGGCAGCGGAGAGTTCCGATCGGAGTCCCAGTTTAATCACTGGGGTTCCGATCGGTAACCATGGCAACCAAGACGCTACTGCAGTACTACTTAGCAATATTAGAAGCATCATACTTACCTAATACAATAAAGGGAGGCAGGGGGGGCTGGGGGCCGCACTGGCCACCAATTAAATTAATACAATAGAGGAAGGGAGGGGGGCCGGTGGGGCCGCACACTGGCCACCAATGAAATTAATACAATAGAAGGAGAGAGGGGGGATTGGGGGGTCCGCACTGGCCACCAATGAAATTAATACAGTAGAGGGAGGGGGGGGCGGGGGGGTCATGCACTGGCCACCAATAAAATTAAAACTGGGGAGGGAGGGGGGTCTGGCCCCCTGCTGCCTGGCAGCCCCTGATCTCTTACAGGGGTCTATGATACGCACAATTAATTAAGAGGTTAATTGAGCGGATCACAGCCCCCTGTAAGAGATCGGGTGCTGCCAGGCAGCAGGGGGCAGCCATGTACACAGTTCGTAGTATATTCTAACTTGAAGCGTCCCCATCACCATGGCAATGCCTCTGTGTTAGAATATACTGCTGGATATGAGTTTTCACGATGTAACTCAAATCCGATGGTATATTCTAACATAGAAGCGTTCCCATGGTGATGGGGACGCTTCAAGTTAAAATATACCATCGGATTGGAGAGAACTCCGATCCGATGGTATAATAGGGACTCCTGACTTTACATTGAAAGTCAATGTGGGACGGATCCGTTTTGCAATTGCACCATATTGTGTCAACGCCAAACGGATCCGTCCCCATTAACTTGCATTGTAAGTCAGGACGGATCCGTTTGGCTCTGCACGGCCAGGCGGACACCAAAACGACTTTTTCCTTCATGTCCGTGGATCCTCAAAAAATCAAGGAAAACCCACGAAAGGAAAAACGAGCACGGATCACGGAACTACGGAACCCGTTTTTTCCGTAGTTCCGGAATCCGTCCCCATAACTTGAAAAAATCGAATTGCGATTTCAACGTAATTCTCAAATCCGACAGTACATTCTAGTATATGGAGTCGTTCCCATGGTGATGGGGACGCTCCATAAGCATGGAATATGGCTTCAATGGCTTGGTAGAATTAGCGAATTGACGAATATATTCGTTATATTCCACAAAACGAATATAACGAATGTATTCGTCATATTCCACAAAAGGAATATAACGAATGTATTCGTCATATTCCACAAAACGAAGATAACGAAGTATTCTGCATCTTCATTTTAGCTACCTATTCATCAATTTCGCTAATTCTAGCAATGATATAGGAAAGTTGACTATAGAGACAGCTAAGTATAATTCGCTATGCGATTATATGACTGCTTTTTTTATAAATAGTATAATTATAATAATTATCAGGTATTATAATTATTCTATTTATTTAAAAAAAAAGCAGTCATATAATCGCATAGCGAATTACACTTAGCTGTCTCTATAGTCAACTTTCCTATATCATTGCTAGAATTAGCGAAATTGATGAATAGGTAGCTAAAACGAAGATGCAGAATACTTCGTTATCTTCGTTTTGTGGAATATGACGAATACATTCGTTATATTCGTTTTGTGGAATATAACGAATATATTCGTCAATTCGCTAATTCTACCAAGCCATTGAAGCCAACCATATAGTAAACCAGGTCCAAGTTGGAATCGGAATTCGATTATTTCAAGTTATAATAATCGAATTTCGATTTTAACTTAGCACTGCTATATGCCATATTAGGCTAACTAATATGGCATATAGCAGTGCCAAGTTAAAATCGAAATTCGATTATTATAACTTGAAAAAATCGAATTGCGATTTCAACGTAATTCTCAAATCCGACAGTACATTCTAGTATATGGAGTCGTTCCCATGGTGATGGGGACGCTCCATAAGCATGGAATATGGCTTCAATGGCTTGGTAGAATTAGCGAATTGACGAATATATTCGTTATATTCCACAAAACGAATATAACGAATGTATTCGTCATATTCCACAAAAGGAATATAACGAATGTATTCGTCATATTCCACAAAATGAAGATAATGAAGTATTCTGCATCTTCATTTTAGCTACCTATTCATCAATTTCGCTAATTCTAGCAATGATATAGGAAAGTTGACTATAGAGACAGCTAAGTGTAATTCGCTATGCGATTATATGACTGCTTTTTTTTAAATAAATAGAATAATTATAATACCTGATAATTATTATAATTATACTATTTATAAAAAAAAGCAGTCATATAATCGCATAGCGAATTATACTTAGCTGTCTCTATAGTCAACTTTCCTATATCATTGCTAGAATTAGCGAAATTGATGAATAGGTAGCTAAAATGAAGATGCAGAATACTTCGTTATCTTCGTTTTGTGGAATATGACGAATACATTCGTTATATTCCTTTTGTGGAATATGACGAATACATTCGTTATATTCGTTTTGTGAAATATAACGAATATATTCGTCAATTCGCTAATTCTACCAAGCCATTGAAGCCATATTCCATGCTTATGGAGCGTCCCCATCACCATGGGAACGACTCCATATACTAGAATGTACTGTCGGATTTGAGAATTACGTTGAAATCGCAATTCGATTTTTTCAAGTTATAATAATCGAATTTCGATTTTAACTTAGCACTGCTATATGCCATATTAGTTAGCCTAATATGGCATATAGCAGTGCTAAGTTAAAATCGAAATTCGATTATTATAACTTGAAAAAATCGAATTGCGATTTCAATAGGAGAGTAGCCTTTAAGTTAAAATCGAAATTCGATTATTTAAATCGCATATTAATCGCGATAACAAGAATAATGACGAATATTCGATTTCGACGAATATAAAACGAATATTCTATCGAATATTCGCGAATTTCGTCGAAATCGAATATGGCACCTGCCGCTCATCACTAGTGACAATAAACAATTTTTTTTCTGTCATAGACCCCCTGTTCTACCAAGTAGACAGGTTAATAAATTTCACTAATTTCTCTGTTACATTCTTGGTTTGACATTATACAATTTTAGACGTTAATAAACACCTGCTCTGCATAGGTGACAGGGAATACAATTTAATAAATTCTTCAGTAATTAATCCTTTCATTCAATGCTTAAACTTTAAAAAGTTGTCACACTTTTATGCTTTAATAATTTCACCCCTAATTCAACTCTATAATTTTACATTTGAAAAAAAAAATCCTCCCTTGGATGTGGTCTCTCTTTCTCACTCTCCCTCTCCGGCGTGGAACCCTGATTCCCCACCACCTGTGATCCCCATGGTAGGCGCATAAAAGAACATCGAAAATTGATAGAGAAGATATTAAATTGGATTGTGAACATCACGGGATGTGCGACATGGTGGGGCAGAAAGTTTGCACATGCCTACATGAACTGTCTGACAGGGGTCAGCCCCTGCAACTTCTGTGTCTCCAAATTGGGCACATGGCCTGAGCTTGCCCTTTACCCCTTGGAGGTGCTGGCCTGCCCTGCAGCCAGTGTATTGTCTGAACGTGTGTTTAGCACGACTGCAGGGGGTTATCACAGGTTATATTTGCCAATGTTTGGTGGTGTACCCTAATTTAAAAAATAAAACCAGTGTAGGCTACCTTCTTCTCCACCGCCGCTTCCACCTTTACCGCCACATCCACCGCCTTCTCAACCTCCCGTCGCACCCGAACATCCAGGTGTCCGCTCAACTCTAGTTGTGATCCATATCGGTTACCCACAGCAGTTAATTTGTCAGGAGCCGTATAGGTTTTTGGTGTTGACTATGGATGATCTAGCCTAATGCATCAGGAATTGGTGGTTGGAAATCCTGGCTGATCCACAACTAATTCATCTTGACAAAGGTCAGTCTCTCTACATTTTGGATGGACAGGCGAGTTCTCCTTGGGGTAACTATGGCCCCCGCTGCACTAAACAACGTACTGATACCACACTACTGCCCGGGCAGGACAGCTTTTCCAGGGCAAACTCTGCTACTTGCGGCCACAAATCCAGTTTGGCTGCCCAGTAGTCCAGCATATCTTTAATGTGGGTTGGCAGGGTGCTGTCCAAGTATGCTAACAGCTGCTGGTTCAGGTCTTGCTCCAGGTCTACCTGCTGCTGCTGGTGAGTAGTTTCTTCACTATGGTGGTAAAGAAAGCTACTCATCAGCGACTGTAGACTCAGGCTGCTGTTGACGGAGCTGGTACAGCTGCTGCCGCCCCACCCCTCCCCAGCAGCCATGGCAGTGGAACGTGAGCGCAGAGGGCCCCTCTGGTCATACCTGCGAGAGGATGGACGATGGTGCAGATAAGCAGCGGCCAACTGACTACACAGGATGTCTCCATAGTAGTTCAGTTTGTCCTCCCTCTCAGAAGGTGTAAAAAAGGCCCCCATTTTGGACCGGTAGCAAGGATCCAACAAGGTGTAGAGCCAGAAGTCATCCCTCAGCCGAATGGTGACAATTCTGCTGTCACTATGCAAGCAAGTGTGCATGCATCAGGCCATTTGTGCAAGTGACTCGGTGGGACTCCATCTCCACTGCATAATGCCACAGTGTGTCTGAGTCCTCTGTTTTGTCTTCCTCATCGCCCTGTAGCTCCTCTGGCTGCTCCTGCTCCTCATCTCCTGTCACCTGAGTAGAAAAACCACTCATTTCTCTACAAATTGCCTGTGCTCCAATGTCCTCCTCCCCCTCCTTTTGCGCTTCCAGTTTAGATCTAGGTGCCACGTCGCTTGTCCCCTGACCAGCCATTGTTAATAGCATCTGTTCCAGGATATGAAGCAGTGGAATGACATAGTTCATCTTGTAGTCCTGGCAACTGGCAAATAACGTGACGTCCTCAAAGGGCCTGAGCAAACTGCAGGTGTCACGCATGAGCTGCCACTGGCTCACATCAAAGTTACACAGCGGAGTACTCCTGTCCGCTTGCATCATCAAGAAATTGTCGATGGCCTTTCTCTGTTCATTTAGTTGGTCCAACATGTGGAGGGTGGAATTCCAATGGGTGGAAACGTTGCATATCAGCCTATGTTGGGGGATGCCGTTTAACCGCAGCAGATCAAGGAGGTTGTGCTTTGCGGTGTACGAGTGGCTGAAGAGCATGCAAAGTTTCCTGGCCATTTTAAGGATGTCTTGCAGATGGGTGGAAGACTTCAGGAACCGCTTGACAAACAAATTTAAATCGTGTGCTATGCAGGGCACATGGCTCATCCTTCCTTGATGCAGTGCCGACACCATGTTCTTCCCGTTATCAGTCACCATGGTTCCGATTTTAAGTTGTCATGGAGAAAGCCAGGATTCGATTTCTTGATGCATCACACGGAG
Source organism: Bufo gargarizans (assembly GCF_014858855.1). Taxonomy (NCBI): domain Eukaryota; kingdom Metazoa; phylum Chordata; class Amphibia; order Anura; family Bufonidae; genus Bufo; species Bufo gargarizans. The sequence continues at coordinate 723,943,929 of NC_058081.1, read as the reverse complement.
CAGTTCCTCCCCTGTGTGACTCCGTTCGCCAAGGCAAACCAGGTGCAGAACAGCATGACACCGCCGAGCCCTGCACATGTGGTATGCTGAAGGCACACTATGATTTGTCCCTGCAGTGGAGGCTGAGAACATGGTGGAGAATTAGGAGGCAGAGGCCGACATTGTCTCTGGACCAACGGTGTGAGAACTTGGAGGCGGAAGCGGCGTCACCTGGCCAAGTTGCTTTTGTGGCTGTGCAGGAACCACATTCAGCCAGTGGGCCGTAAAGGACATGTATTGTCCCTGACCGTAGTTATAGCTCCACAAGTCGGCACTGCCGTGCACTTTGGCAGACACCGACAGTGTCAAGTACTGGCCCGCTTTCTGTTCTACATGCTGTTCAGGGCTGGTACTGCCTTTTTGGCAAAGAAATGATGGCTTGGGACTCTACAATTCGGCTCGGCACAAGCCATCAGTTCTCTGAAAGGTGCAGAGTCCATCACTTGGAAAGGGAGGGACTGAGGCACAAGCAACTTGGAGAGGAGCACTATCAGCTTCTGTGCCATTGGATGTGTGTACGCATACTGTTGTCTCTAGGCAATTAGAGATTTCGCGAACATAAAATTTTCCGTTCGCGAACGGCGAGTGCGAATTTCTGCAAATGTTCGCGAACGGGTGAACCGGGCAAACCGCCATTGACTTCAAAAGGCAGGCGAATTTTAGAAAACCACAGGGACTTTTTCTAGCCACAGTAGTGATGGAAAAGTAGTTTCAAGGGGACTAACACCTGGACTGTGGCATGCCGTAGGGGGATCCATGGCAAAAATCCCATGGAAAATTACATAGTTGACGCAGAGTTGGATTTTAATCCATAAAGGGCATAAATCACCTAACAATTAGGGATGAGCGAACCCGAACTGTATGGGGTGTCCGTGACACGGACCCGAACCCGGACATTTTCGTAAAAGTCTGGGTTCGGGTTCGGTGTTCGGTGTTCGTCGCTTTCTTGGCGCTTTTTGAAAGGCTGCAAAGCAGCCAATCAACAAGCGTCATACTACTTGCCCCAAGAGGCCATTACAGCCATGCCTACTATTGGCATGGCTGTGATTGGCCAGAGCACCATGTGACCCAGCCTCTATTTAAGCTGGAGTCACATAGCGCCGCCCGTCACTCTGCTCTGATCAGTCTAGGGAGAGGTTGCGGCTGCGACAGTAGGGCGAGATTAGGCAGATTAACTCCTCCAAAGGACTTGATTAATTGATCGATCTGCAGCTGTGGATCATTGAGCTGCTGATACTCAATTGCTCACTGTTTTTAGGCTGCCCAGACCGTTTGTCAGTCACTTTTTTCTGGGGTGATCGGCGGCCATTCTGTGTCTTGTGGTGCGCCAGCACAAGCTGCGACCAAGTGCATTTAACCCTCAATGGTGTGGTTGTTTTTTGGCTAAAGCCTACATCAGGGTGAAGCTGTCACACCAAGTGCATTTAACCAGCAATAGTCTGGTTATTTTTTGGCCATATACTACATCAGGTGCAAGCTGCGCCTGTCACCAAGTGCATTTAACCCTCAATGGTGTGGTTGTTTTTTGGCTAAAGCCTACATCAGGGTGAAGCTGTCACACCAAGTGCATTTAACCAGCAATAGTCTGTTTATTTTTTGGCCATATACTACATCAGGGGCAATCTGCGCCCGTCACCAAGTGCATTTAACCCTCAGTAGTGTGGTTGGTCAAGCTGTCACACCAAGTGCATTTAACCAGCAATAGTCTGTTTATTTTTTGGCCATATACTACATCAGGGGCAAGCTGCGCCTGTCACCAAGTGCATTTAACCCTCAGTAGTGTGGTTGGACAAGCTGTCACACCAAGTGCATTTAACCATCAATAGTGTGGTTATTTTTTGGCCATATCCCAGTCTAATTCTGTCAGTAAACGTATACCTGTCACCCAGCGCCTAAATACTAGGCCTCAAGTTTATATCCAGCTAAATCTGTTGTTACTGGTGTGGCTGGTCAAGTTATTTAGTGTCCGTCAAAGCACATTTTTTGTTCTGGGTTGATATACAATTCCCAATTTAGCAATTTCCTAATTTAGTGGTTTCTGCTGTATCAGAGCTTTTTGAAATCTATCCCTAAAAGGGTATATCATATTCAAGGTGCACATAGGGTCATTCTGAATAACTTCACACACACGCTACTGTGCATTTCCAAGTCTAATTCTCTCAGTAAACCTATACCTGTCACCCAGCGCCTAAATACTAGGCCTCAAATTTATATCCTGCTTAATCTGTCGTTACCGCTGTCCTGTTGTTGCTGGGCAAGTTATTTAGTGTCCGTCAAAGCACATTTTTTGTTCTGGGTTGAAATACAATTCCCAATTTAGCAATTTCCTAATTTAGTGGTTTCTGCTGTATCAGAGCTATTTGAAATCTATCCCTAAAAGGGTATATAATATTCAAGGTGCACATAGGGTCATTCAGAATAACTTCACACACACGCTACTGTGCATTTCCAAGTCTAATTCTGTCAGTAAACCTATACCTGTCACCCAGCGCCTAAATACTAGGCCTCAAATTTATATCCTGCTAAATCTGTCGTTAGCAGAAAAAGAGAGGAGAAGCTTAAAGTACCAAACTAGTAGTTAGAAAAATACAAAATGTTTTTATTATGGAATACATGATAAAAAAGTACACATATGATACATGCCACAGACAGAGTAAGGAAACAGGGAGGAAAAAAGAAAAAACGCCACCCTGGAAAAGCACACTGGTCACAAGAGAGTATATAAAAAAATTGTTATGATATTATGAACATGAGGAACATACAACAGTGTGTGGTGCAGTGACCACCTCATGAACACAGTATAAAGAAAAATGGGTGAATGGGTATAAAGGGGTGAGTGAAGATCAGAGAATCTCAACCGACATGGCTATGATGCACAGAGTACAAAAAGCATTGACAATGCAAATATGTCAATGAAAAGATGATGGAAAGCCAAGTGAGGTGTCTCAACATCGGCAGCATAAAACCATGGCGGGGAGACTGTGATCTAAGACTCACCAGGAAAGGACTAGATGTGAACAGGAACCAGGGTGGCGCTACCCCAACGCGCGTTTCGGCGTGCCTTCGTCAGTAATCTGTCGTTACTGCTGTACTGTTGTGGCTGGGCAAGTTATTTAGTGTCCGTCAAAGCACCTTTTTTGTTCTGGGTTGAAATACAATTCCCAATTTATCAATTTCTTAATTTAGTGGTTTCTGCTGTATCAGGCCTACTTTAAATACATCCCTAAAAGGGTATATCAGATTCAAGGTGCACATAGGGTCATTCTGAATAACTTCACACACACGCTACTGTGCATTTCCAAGTCTAATTCTGTCAGTAAACCTAAACCTGTCACCCAGCGCCTAAATAATAGGCCTTAAATTTATAGTCAGCTAAATAGGTGGTTACTGCTGTGCCTGTATTAGTGTAATACGGTACCTAAATAGATCGCCAGATATTTTTAGTTGTCTTTAAAAAAAGGCCTGAATTTGAATTCAATACATTGGGTCAAATAATATTTTTGTTGTTGTGGTGAACGGTAACAATGAGGAAAACATCTAGTAAATTACGCAGACATGGTCGTGGTGGTGTTAGTGGACCCTCTGGTGCTGGGAGAGGACGTGGCCGTTCTGCCACATCCACACGTCCTAGTGTACCAACTACCTCAGGTCCCAGTAGCCGCCATAATTTACAGCGATATTTGCTGGGGCCCAATGCCATTCTAAGGATGGTAAGGCCTGAGCAGGTACAGGCATTATTCAATTGGGTGGCCGACAGTGGATCCAGCACGTTCACATTATCTCCCACCCAGTCTTCTGCAGAAAGCGCCCAGATGGCGCCTGAAAACCAACCCCATCAGTCTGTCACATCACCCCCATGTATACCAGAGAAACTTTCTCAGCCTCAAGTTATGCAGCAGTCTCTTATGCTGTTTGAAGACTCCGCTGGCAGGGTTTCCCAAGGGCATCCACCCAGCCCTTCCCCAGCGGTGGAAGACATAGAATGCACTGACGCACAACCACTTATGTTTCCTGATTATGAGAACATGGGAATACCACCTCAGCATGTCTCTGATGATGACGAAACACAGGTGCCAACTGCTGCGTCTTTCTGCAGTGTGCAGACTGAACAGGAGGTCAGGGATCAAGACTGGGTGGAAGACGATGCAGGGGACGATGAGGTCCTAGACCCCACATGGAATGAAGGTCGTGCCACTGACTTTCACAGTTCGGAGGAAGAGGCAGTGGTGAGACCGAGCCAACAGCGTAGCAAAAGAGGGAGCAGTGGGCAAAAGCAGAACACCCGCCGCCAAGAGACTCCGCCTGCTACTGACCGCCGCCATCTGGGACCGAGCACCCCAAAGGCAGCTTCAAGGAGTTCCCTGGCATGGCACTTCTTCAAACAATGTGCTGACGCTGTGCCATCAGAGCCTGAAGCGAGGCATTAACGTTCTGAACCTTAGCACAACCTGCATGACCAGGCACCTGCATGCAAAGCATGAACTGCAGTGGAGTAAACACCTTAAAAACAAGGAAGTCACTCAGGCTCCCCCTGCTACCTCTTCTGCTGCTGCCGCCTCGGCCTCTTCAGCTGCTGCCGCCGCCTCGGCCTCTTCCTCCGCCTCTGGAGGAACAGGGGATGTACCACCAACACCACCACCACCTCCGTCACCAAGCATCTCAACCATGTCACACGGCAGCGTTCAGCTCTCCATCTCACAAACATTTGAGAGAAAGCGTAAATTCCCACCTAGCCACCCTCGATCCCTGGCCCTGAATGCCAGCATTTCTAAACTACTGGCCTATGAAATGCTGTCATTTAGGCTGGTGGACACAGACAGCTTCAAACAGCTCATGTCGCTTGCTGTCCCACAGTATGTTGTTCCCAGCCGCCACTACTTCTCCAAGAGAGCCGTGCCTTCCCTGCACAACCAAGTATCCGATAAAATCAAGTGTGCACTGCGCAACGCCATCTGTGGCAAGGTCCACCTAACCACAGATACGTGGACCAGTAAGTACGGCCAGGGACGCTATATCTCCCTAACTGCACACTGGGTAAATGCAGTGGCAGCTGGGCCCCAGGCGGAGAGCTGTTTGGCGCACGTCCTTCCGCCGCCAAGGATCGCAGGGCAACATTCTTTGCCTCCTGTTGCCACCTCCTCCTTCTCGGCTTCCTCCTCCTCTTCTTCCACCTGCTCATCCAGTCAGCCACACACCTTCACCACCAACTTCCGCACAGCCCGGGGTAAACGTCAGCAGGCCATTCTGAAACTCATATGTTTGGGGGACAGGCCCCACACCGCACAGGAGTTGTGGCGGGGTATAGAACAACAGACCGACGAGTGGTTGCTGCCGGTGAGCCTCAAGCCCGGCCTGGTGGTGTGTGATAATGGGCGAAATCTCGTTGCAGCTCTGGGACTAGCCGGTTTGACGCACATCCCTTGCTTGGCGCATGTGCTGAATTTGGTGGTGCAGAAGTTCATTCACTACTACCCCGACATGTCAGAGCTGCTGCATAAAGTGCGGGCCGTCTGTTCGCGCTTCTGGCGTTCACATCCTGCCGCTGCTCGTCTGTCTGCGCTACAGCGTAACTTCGGCCTTCCCGCTCACCGCCTCATATGCGACGTGCCCACCAGGTGGAACTCCACCTTGCACATGCTGGACAGACTGTGCGAGCAGCAGCAGGCCATAGTGGAGTTTCAGCTGCAGCACGCACGGGTCAGTCGCACTACGGAACAGCACCACTTCACCACCAATGACTGGGCCTCCATGCGAGACCTGTGTGCCCTGTTGCGCTGTTTCGAGTACTCCACCAACATGGCCAGTGGCGATGACGCCGTTATCAGCGTTACAATACCACTTCTATGTCTCCTTGAGAAAACACTTAGGGCGATGATGCAAGAGGAGGTGTCCCAGGAGGAGGAGGAGGAGGAGGAGGAGGAAGGGGTGTCATTTTTAGCACTTTCAGGCCAGTCTCTTCGAAGTGACTCAGAGGGAGTTTTTTTGCAACAGCAGAGGCCAGGTACAAATGTGGCCAGCCAGGGCCCACTACTGGAGGACGAGGAGGACGAGGATGAGGAGGAGGTGGAGGAGGATGAGGATGAAGCATGGTCACAGCGGGGTGGCACCCAACGCAGCTCGGGCCCATCACTGGTGCGTGGCTGGGGGGAAAGGCAGGACGATGACGATACGCCTCCCACAGAGGACAGCTTGTCCTTACCCCTGGGCAGCCTGGCACACATGAGCGACTACATGCTGCAGTGCCTGCGCAACGACAGCAGAGTTGCCCACATTTTAACGTGTGCGGACTACTGGGTTGCCACCCTGCTGGATCCACGGTACAAAGACAATGTGCCCACCTTACTTCCTGCACTGGAGCGTGATAGGAAGATGCGCGAGTACAAGCGCATGTTGGTAGACGCGCTACTGAGAGCATTCCCAAATGTCACAGGGGAACAAGTGGAAGCCCAAGGCCAAGGCAGAGGAGGAGCAAGAGGTCGCCAAGGCAGCTGTGTCACGGCCAGCTCCTCTGAGGGCAGGGTTAGCATGGCAGAGATGTGGAAAAGTTTTGTCAACACGCCACAGCTAACTGCACCACCACCTGATACGCAACGTGTTAGCAGGAGGCAACATTTCACTAACATGGTGGAACAGTACGTGTGCACACCCCTCCACGTACTAACTGATGGTTCGGCCCCATTCAACTTCTGGGTCTCTAAATTGTCCACGTGGCCAGAGCTAGCCTTTTATGCCTTAGAGGTGCTTGCCTGCCCGGCGGCCAGCGTTTTGTCTGAACGTGTATTCAGCACGGCAGCGGGCGTCATTACAGACAAACGCAGCCGCCTGTCTACAGCCAATGTGGACAAGTAGACGTTCATAAAAATGAACAAGGCATGGATCCCACAGGACCTGTCCATCCCTTGTGCAGATTAAACATTAACTACCTCCCCTTAACCATATATTATTGTACTCCAGGGCACTTCCTCATTCAATCCTATTTTTATTTTCATTTTACCATTATATTGCGAGGCTACCCAAAGTTGAATGAACCTCTCCTCTGTCTGGGTGCCGGGGCCTAAATATATGCCAATGGACTGTTCCAATGTTGGGTGACGTGAAGCCTGATTCTCTGCTGTGACATGAAGACTGATTCTCTGCTGACATGAAGCCAGATTCTCTGTTACGGGACCTCTCTCCTCTGCCTGGGTGCTGGGCCTAAATATATGACAATGGACTGTTGCACTGGTGGGTGACGTGAAGCCTGATTCTCTGCTATGACATGCAGACTGATTCTCTGCTGACATGAAGACAGATTCTCTGTTACGGGACCTCTCTCCTCTGCCTGGGTGCTGGGCCTAAATATATGACAATGGACTGTTGCACTGGTGGCTAACGTGAAGCCTGATTCTCTGCTATGACATGCAGACTGATTCTCTGCTGACATGAAGCCAGATTGTCTGTTACGGGACCTCTCTCCTCTGCCTGGGTGCCGGGGCCTGAATATCTGACAATGGACTGTTGCAGTGGTGGCTGACGTGAAGCCTGATTCTCTGCTATGGGACCTCTCTCCAATTGATATTGGTTAATTTTTATTTATTTTATTTTTATTTTTATTCATTTCCCTATCCACATTTGTTTGCAGGGGATTTACCTACATGTTGCTGCCTTTTGCAGCCCTCTAGCCCTTTCCTGGGCTGTTTTACAGCCTTTTTAGTGCTGAAAAAGTTCGGGTCCCCATTGACTTCGGATCCCGAACCCGAACATTTCCGGGAAGTTCGTCCGAACTTCTCGAACCCGAACATCCAGGTGTCCGCTCAACTCTACTAACAATCCTAAATTTTTTTTGAACAACGTGGTTTAAAACATCCAGTGTGTGTGTACGATCAGGTATGATGTTGTATCGATCAGGTAGTGTAAAGGTTACGCCCGCTTCACAGACATTGACAGACCAAACTCCCCTTTTAATGCACCGCAAACAAACGCAAACAGTCCATTTGCCCAACCGCAAACTTCCCATTTGCACAAGGTTGGATACCAGGCTAGCCATGTCCCGTTGATGTCATTGAAGGTTTCTTCCTCCACCCAGCCACGTACAACACCAAGGGTCCCCGAAAGGTGATTTTAATAGATTTTTCGAACGGGGAGATGGTTAAAAAAACGCTGGCTCCCTCCCCTATGTTTTAATTCATGCCACGGTAACTTTGTCCGCGCCGCGCAATTTACTGTCCCAACTGATATGAGTGGTATTTTCTGTAGTACTATTCTCATCAGTTTAATCCCTGTTACGTCCCCTATCCGGGGACATGTGTCAAATTGATTAATCATTGTCGAATTAACGACATCCTGAAATTATTTTGTTCTGAGCTCTGTACTTGCTTTGTATTGGAATTGATGGGGATTTTTTAAATTTTCTGCATTATTTCTAATAATAAAATCATAATAAAGTCTCTTAATAGTTAATTTTATGTATTAAAAACCCATACAACTTAATTATTTTTTTTTAAATAATGTTTTTTCTATGAAAAATTATCCAGCCGATCGCTTTTAGTCTGATCAAAATGAAGCAATGGCCTTATCTGGGGTGTGGCAACATTGCCAACACACTCAAAGAGGTGATGATCGCTTCATTGTGATACGCAAGCCCCTTCACCACAACAAGGTACCGATCACGAAAGGGAATTGACACATGTTTTTTGTTTTGTTTTTGCAGCCACAGTGCAGCACTAGAGGCCAGAAAAATTAGGCATGTACACATGCCTGAAAAATTAGGTATTGTTGCAGCCGCTGTTGTAGCAGCAGCCGGAAAATTTGATGTTTTCCAGGCAGAAAGGTGACTAAAACATTGCAGCTTGAACCCTAGTTGGTGGCGGAGAATTCATGAAAGTCATCCGGTATGCAGACATTAAATACAGCAGCGTGGGGGACCATTTTGAGGCCAAGGCATGTCATCAGGCCTTTTGTTAGTCAAACGTATCCCCCACTGTCAGTCCCTTTGGGATCCATGCCTCATTCATCTTAATGAAGGTGAGGTAATCAACACTTTTTTGACCGAGGCGACTTCTTTTGTCAGTGACAATGCCTCCTGCTGCACTGAAGGTCCTTTCTGACAGGACACTTGAAGCCGGGCAGGCCAGAAGTTCTATCGCAAACTGGGATAGTTCAGGCCACAGGTCAAGCCTGCGCACCCAGTAGTCAAGGGGTTCATCGCTCCTCAGAGTGTTGATATCTGCAGTTAAGGCGAGGTAGTCTGCTACCTGTCGGTCGAGTCGTTCTCTAAGGCTGTATCTCGAAGGGCTGTGGCGATGTGTAGGACTCAAAAAGCTCTGCATTTCCTCCATCAACAACACATCTGTAAAGCGTCCTTTCTTTGCCGCCGTGGTCATGGTAGGAGGAGGATTACTTTGACCTCTTCCCCAGTTAGATTCCCGTTGTGCTGTGACATCCCCCTTATAAGCTGTGTAAAGCATATTTTTTTGTTTGGTTTTGAACTGCTGCATCCTTTTTGACTTCCGGTAATTTGGTAACATTTCCGCCACTTTCTGCTTACAGGTCGTTCTCCTTCATCCTTTTTATACGAGGGTCCCTCAACAGACATGACAGCATTAAAAAGACCCCATTTGCACAAGGTTGGATGCCGAGCTACTCATTTCCCGTTCCTCCTCCTCACTGATGTCATTGACGGTCTGTTCTTCCCCCCAGCCACGTACAACACCACGGGTCCCAGATAGGTGACAACAACGAGCACCCTGGGATGCTTGCTGTGGTTGGTCTTCCTCCTCCTCAAAGCCACATTCCTCCTCTGACTCCTCTTCCTCATACTCCTCTTGCAGCGTTGCCGCAGGTCCGGCAAGCAATGATGACAAGGCTGTTTCTGGTGGTGATGGTGACCACAACTCTTCCTCTTCACGCTCATCTACAGCCTGATCCAGCACTCTTCGCAGGGCACGCTCCAGGAAGAAAACAAATGGGATGAGGTCGCTGATGGTGCCTTTGGTGCGACTGACTAGGTTTGTCACCTCCTCAAAAGGACGCATGAGCCTACAGGCATTGCGCATGAGTGTCCAGTAACGTGGCAAAAAAATTCCCAGCTCCGCAGAGGCTGTCCTAGCACCCCGGTCATACAAATACTCGTTGACGGCTTTTTCTTGTTGGAGCAGGCGGTCGAACTTTAGGAGTGTTGAATTCCAACGTGTCGGGCTGTCGCAAATCAAGCACCTCACTGGCATTTTGTTTTGGCGCTGAATGTCTGAAAAGTGCGCCATGGCCGTGTAGGAACGCCTGAAATGGCCACACACCTTCCTGGCCTGCTTGAGGACGTCCTGTAAGCCTGGGTACTTAGACACAAAGTGTTGTACGATGAGATTCAACACATGTGCCATGCACGGCACATATGACAACTTGCCCAAATTCAATGCCGCCAACAAATTGCTTCCATTGTCACACACCACTTTGCCGATCTCCAGTTGGTACGGGGTCAGCCACTGATCCACCTGTGCATTCAGGGAGGACAGGAGTGCTGGTCCTGTGTGGCTCTCTGCTTTCAGGCAAGTCAACCCCAAGACAGCGTGACACTGTAGTATCCGGGATGTGGAATAGCCCCTGGGGAGCTGGGGGGATTCAGTTGATGTGCAGCCAGATGCCGCAGCAGAAGAGGACTCAGCCGAGGAGGTTATGGAAGAGGATGGAGTAGGAGGAGTAGAGGAGGTGGCAGTAGGCCTGCCTGCAAGTCGTGGCGGTGTCACCAACTCTGCTGCAGAGCCACGCATTCCATGCTTGGCAGCCGTCAGCAGGTTGACCCAATGCGCAGTGTAGGTGATATACCTGCCCTGACCGTGCTTTGCAGACCAGGTATCAGTGGTCAGATGGACCCTTGCCCCAACACTGTATGCCAGAGATGCCATGACTTCCTTTTCAATCACTGAGTAGACGTTTGGGATTGCCTTATTTAAAAAAAAAACAATTTGTCCGGGTACCTTCCACTGTGGTGTCCTAATAGCGACACATTTTTTGAAGGCCTCAGACTCTACCAGCTGGTATGGTAAAACTGGTGGGCTAAGAGTTCCGTCAAGCCAGTTGTCAGACGCCGGGCAAGTGGGTGACTCTGTGACATTGGCTTCTTACGCTCAAACATTTCCTTTACAGACACCTGACTGTGGGCAGATGAGATGGAACTGCTGAAGGTGAGAGGCGGAGTGGCGGGTGGCTGAGAGGGGGCAAGGAGGACAGCAGTGGTTGACGTGGCTGAAGATGCTGGACCAGGAGGAGGATGGTGGCTTTGAGCTTGTGTGCTGCTTCTACTCGTCATCATGTGTTGATCCTATAGGCGTTTGTGATGTGCGATCATGTGCCTTCGCAAAGCAGTTGTACCTAGGTGGGTGTTGAAATTCCACCTCCCATGTCACTCTCCTCATCACTACTTTTCCGCCTAGTGGAGAAAGCGGCAGATGTCTCCTCCAGATCTTGGCTGGGCAGTAGCTGCTGACTGTCCTCTAGTAGCTTGTCCTCGCTGTATAGTGGAGCTGAGCCCACAGAATACAATACGTCTGTGGGTGATGGAACAGCAAAGGACAGAGGGGCAGTTTAAGGACAGGTGAGGGCACAGGGCCTGCTCCCGGGCCATGCCAACTAAGGGTTATGTCTGATGAACCCACCGACTGTTGGCTGGGGGTGCCTGATGTCACTTGGGATAAAGTGGATCACCGAGTTAACCAATCAAGGACCTTTGGATTGCTGGTCAAGACACGACCGCTAGATGACACCGGGAGCTCAGGCCTCTCGCTGCGACTCCTGCTGCCACGGCCCCTTACTCTGCTGCGACCTGTGCCTGCGCCAGAAACATTTAGGCCTCTGCCACTCCTCTGTTCGTGGCCTGGCACTTCTCTGTCTGACATGCTTTTAGCTGAACTAAATAAAATAAAAGCTAAATGAAACACCCCTAAAAGCGACAAATATATTTATCTTTTTGAACTGAAATGCGCCACTAAACGCTTTCAACACAAATAACTGCAGAAGTGAATTGAGAATCTATTTTTCTTGTTGTACTGAAATAGGCAACTATACGCTTTCAGCAGAAAAAAAAATGAAACAGTGATCTGAGAATATATTTTGCTTGTAGCACTGAAATACACCCCTATACGCTTTTAACAGGAAAAAAAAACTGTGAACTGAGAATATATATTTTTTGTAGTACAGAAATGCACCCCCATACGCTTTCAGCAGAAAAAAATTAAACAGTGAACTTAGAATATATTTTTCTTGTAGAACTGAAATACGCCCCTATACGCTTAAACAGTGAAGTGCGTACATATTTATCTTTTTTTACTGAAATACGCCCCTATGCTCCTTTACTAGAAATAATGGCAACAGTGTAGTGCTTATATATTTTTCTTTTTTTACTGAAATACGCCCCTATACGCTTTCACCAGAAATAACGGCAACAGTGAAGTGCGGATATATTTTTCTTTTTCAACAGATATAAGCCCCTAAAGGCTTTTCAACATAGCACTTGCACCCCAAGAACAAATAGCTGGAATAACAGAGCTTTATAATGGCTATTTTGATCCCCAAATAATCTTTCCCTGCACTTGTAAATTGCTTTTCTAAAACTGTCCCTAGCGCCTTCTGACGTCTCTCTCTGCACTAAGATGCTGTGAAATTATTACTCCCTATCCTTTCCCTGCACATATAAATCATTTTTTCAGTTTCTTTTTTCACAATGAGGTTTTTGCTATTGCTGTCCCTAGCGCCTTCTCACATCTGTCCATGCACGCATGTCAAGCTGAGTGATTCTGCCTTCCCAGAGTCCCTTGCCCCATGTCTTCAGTCCTGACACGTGAAGCTGCCATTTTAGGAAAAATGCAAATCGTTACCACGAAGCCTGAGGAAATTCGTATTCGTTGCCAATCAAATTTTTCCTGAAATTCTAAACGAATTCTACTTCGTCAGCTTTGATTCGCTCATCTCTAGTGGCAATGTAATTGAATGTCTCAGGACCCCTTTTTTCATTATCAGTAACTACCGGGGATGCAGCTGCCCCGGCAGAGTGTGTGACAGATTATTTTCAAGTTAGTTAAATATCGATTTTTATCTTAATGTTCAGGGCCCCTTCGCTAATGTGATCTAATCTTACAGTCTCCTAAAGTGTCAGGGATTCAAACACACAACCTCCAATGTATCAGAGGCAAAGCATTTACCCACACAGCCATGAAGGCTGCATTGCAACTGCTTGAAAAAATATGAGACTTCTACTGTTATAGCTGGCTAAGTGTACATCTATACACATGACAGCTGCCTCAACACACCCAGCACTGCTATATCTCTATATGACAGCTGTCCCAGCATACTCAGCTCTGCTATATCTCTATATATGAGCAGCTGTCATGTGTATAGATGTACACTTAGCCAGGTATAACAGTAGAAGTCTCATATTTTTTCAGTCAGCAGCAGGGCAGCTCTTACGGTCCTGTGGTTAAGTGCTTTGCCTTTGATACAGAAGGTTGTGGGTTTGAATCTCAGCAGAAACTTTTCTGAAATACAAGCACTGACTCCATATATAGATGGATAGATTGGAGGCTTGGGCAGATAAGAGGCAGATGAGGTTTAACACTGACATGGAAAAGGATCTAGGATTTTTAATAAACAGCAAACTAAGCTGCAAAAACCAGTGTCAGGCAGCTGCTGCCAAGGCCAATAAGATAATGGGTTGCATCAAAAGGGGCATAGCTGCCCGTGATGAGAACATAGTCCTACCACTTTACAAATCATTAGTCAGACCACACATGGAGTACTGTGTACAGTTCTGGGCTCCAGTGAACAAAGCAGACATAGCAGAGCTGGAGAGGGTCCAGAGGAGGGCAACTAAAGTAATAACTGGAATGGGGCAACTACAGTACCCTGAAAGATTATCAAAATTAGGGTTATTCACTTTAGAAAAAAGACGACTGAGGGGAGATCTAATTACTATGTATAAATATATCAGGGGTCAGTACAGAGATCACTCCCATCATCTATTCATTCCCAGGAGTGTGACTGTGACGAGGTGACATCCTCTGTGTCTGGAGGAAAGAAGGTTTGTACACAAACATAGAAGAGGATTCTTTACGGTAAGAGCAGTGAGACTATGGAACTCTCTGCCTGAGGAGGTGGTGATGGTGAGTACAATAAAGGAATTCAGGAGGGGCCTGGATGTATTTCTGGAGCGTAATAATATTACAGGCTATAGCTACTAGAGAGGGGTCGCTGGTCCAGGGAGTTATTCTGATGCCTGATTGGAGTCGGGAAGGAATTTTTTATTCCCCTAAAGTGAGGAAAATTGGCTTCTACCTCACAGGTTTTTTTTGCCTTCCTCTGGATCAACTTGCAGGATGACAGGCCGAACTGGATGGACAAATGTCTTTTTTCGGCCTTATCTACTATGTTACTATGTTACTATGTTACTATGTTACTATATATGGACATACAGGGCAGGACACAGGAAGAGGCTGCATCGCATTGCTGACATGGAGGTAAGTATAAGTGTTTTTTTTTTTAATACCCAACTGTTACTGCCATGGGGGGAGCGGGAGGCACTTGATACTGGCACATGGGGGGAGGGGGGTTGGCACCTGATACTGGCACCTGGGGGGGAGGGGGGTTGGCACCTGATACTGGCACATGGGGGGGAGGCACCTGATACTAGCACATGGGGGGAGAGGGGTTGGCACCTGATATTGGCACATAGGGGGGAGGGAGAGAGGCACTTGATACTGGCACTTTTTTTGTGGGGGTGGAGATGGCACTATGATACTGGGACATAGGGGGGAGGAGAGAGGCACTTGATACTGGCACCTGGGGGGTGGGAGGCATCTGATATTGGCACCTGGGGGGGAGGGGGGGTTGGCACCTGATACTGGCACCTGGGGGGGAGAGGGGTTGGCACCTGATACTGGCACATGGGGGGAGGGGGAGATAGGCACTTGATACTGGCACTTTTTTTGTAGGGGGGGGGGAGATGGCACTATGATACTGGGACATGGGGGGAGGAGAGAGGCACTTGATACTGGCCTGTGGGGGGGGGAGGTTGGCACTTGATACTGGCACATGGGTGGCTTTGGCACGATGATACTGGCACATGGGGGGGAGAGAGGCACTTGATACTGGCACTTTTTTGGGGGGGAGATGGCACTATGATACTGGGACATGGGGGGGAAGAGAGAGGTGCTTGATACTGGCATGTGGGGGGGGGGTGGCACTTGATACTGGCACATGGGTGGGTTTGGCACTATGATACTGGCACATGGGTGGAGAGAGGCACTTGATACTGCCACTTTTTTTTGGGGGGGGAGATGGCTCTATGATACTGGGACATGGGGGGGAGAGAGGCACTTAAAACTGGCACATGGGTTTGGGGTTTGGCACTATGATACTGGCACATGGGGGGTGGGAAGGAGAGAGGCACTTGTTACTGGCACCTTGGGGGGAGATGGCACTATGATACTGGGACATGTGGGGGGAGGAGAGAGGCACTTGATACTGGCACATGATGGGGCGGCACCTATGGGGACACTTACTGGCACATTATTGGGGGGCATTATGGGGGACACTAGGCAGCCTATCAGAGGCCGGACACTGAGGGGCATCTACTGGGGCACTATATATGGGGCATTTTATACTGGTACATTATGGGGGGCAGAAGCAGGAAGGGGGGAGAGGAGCACCATGGGGGAATTTACTGGGGGCACTATATAGGGAGGGGTATTTTATACTGGCACATTATGGGGGCACTATGGGGACATTAGCTCAACTGGGGGCATTACAAGGGGTATTTTTGCACTGTTACATTATAAGGAGAATTATTACTACTGGGGGGGGCATTATAGTGGGCTTTATTACTCCCCCATGGTATGACCCCCTAGTAGCAGCACCAGCCTCTCCCTGCTCTGCTATCCCTCTGCCCCTTCTCCAAATCCTTTTTAGGAAATCTTTCTCATTAGGATAAAACACATCAGCTACACCGAGCCCCCGGCCAAAGTGTGGAAGTGGCGTCCGAGATCCCCTCTACACTGTGCCACACAATATACAGTATATCTCTACACTGTGCCACACAATATACAGTATACCTCTACACTGTGCCACACAATATACAGTATACCTCTACACTGTGCCACACAATATACAGTATACCTCTACACTGTGCCCCACAATATACAGTATACCTCTACACTGTGCCACACAATATACAGTATATCTCTACACTGTGCCACACAATATACAGTATACCTCTACACTGTGCCACACAATATACAGTATACCTCTACACTGTGCCACACAATATACAGTATACCTCTACACTGTGCCACACAATATACAGTATACCTCTACACTGTGCCACACAATATACAGTATACCTCTACACTGTGCCCCACACTAAACAGTATACCTCTACACTGTGCCCCACAATATACAGTATACCTCTACACTGTGCCACACAATATACAGTATACCTCTACACTGTGCCCCACAATATACAGTATACGTCTACACTGTGCCACACAATATACAGTATACCTCTACACTGTGCCACACAATATACAGTATACCTCTACACTGTGCCCCACAATATACAGTATACGTCTACACTGTGCCACACAATATACAGTATACCGCTACACTGTGCCCCACAATATACAGTATACCTCTACACTGTGCCCCACAATATACAGTATACCTCTACACTGTGCCCCACAATATACAGTATACCTCTACACTGTGCCCCACAATATACAGTATACCGCTACACTGTGCCCCACAATATACAGTATACCTCTACACTGTGCCCCACAATATACAGTATAACTCTACACCGTGCCACACAATATACAGTATACCTCTACACTGAGCCACACAATATACAGTATACCGCTACACTGTGCCACACAATATACAGTATACCTCTACACTGTGCCCCACAATATACAGTATACCTCTACACTGTGCCCCACAATATACAGTATACCTCTACACTGTGCCCCACAATATACAGTATACCTCTACACTGTGCCCCACAATATACAGTATACCGCTACACTGTGCCACACAATATACAGTATACCGCTACACTGTGCCCCACAATATACAGTATACCTCTACACTGTGCCCCACAATATACAGTATACCTCTACACTGTGCCACACAATATACAGTATACCTCTACACTGTGCCACACAATATACAGTATACCTCTACACTGTGCCCCACAATATACAGTATACCGCTACACTGTGCCACACAATATACAGTATACCTCTACACTGTGCCCCACAATATACAGTATACCGCTACACTGTGCCCCACAATATACAGTATACCTCTACACTGTGCCCCACAATGTACAGTATACCGCTACACTGTGCCACACAATATACAGTATACCGCTACACTGTGCCACACAATATACATTATACCTCTACACTGTGCCCCACAATATACAGTATACCTCTACACTGTGCCCCACAATATACAGTATACCGCTACACTGTGCCACACAATATACAGTATACCTCTACACTGTGCCACACAATATACAGTATACCTCTACACTGTGCCACACAATATACAGTATACCTCTACAACGTGCCACACAATATACAGTATACCTCTACACTGTGCCACACAATATACAGTATACCTCTACACTATGCTAAAATAGCCCTGGAAAGAGCTAGAGGGCTGCAAAAGGCAGCAAAATGTGCTTAAGAGCATGGCAAATGCTCTGCAAACAAATGTGGATAGGGAAATGAATTAAAAAAACACAAAAGACTTGAAAAAAATAAAAATTAGGAATGATGTAGGAGGAAGGGGTTGAGGAGGCGGTGAATGGGTGGATGTGGCCGTGTAGGCTCACGTGGTGGTCTAGGTGGAAGCGGCGGCGAAGGAGGAATAGGTAGCCAACACAGATGTGTGTTATTTTGCATTTTTACATAGGGGTATCCCCTAAAATATAAAAAATATATATAAAAAATAAATAAAAATAAAAATAAAAAAAGGAATAAGTGCACTTGAGTACAAGGATGGATGGTTGAGGCTGTTAGAACTGTCTATTCTGCACAAGGAACGGACAAGTCCTGTGGGATCCATGCCTGGTTCATTTTAATAAACGTGAGCTTGTCCACAATGGCTGTGGTCATGATTAAGAACCATCTGGTTCGAAACTCGTAGACCGTATTGGGGCTTGTACCTTGAGGATTTTTCACCACCGTATATTTGGTTTTGTGGAATAAAACATCGTTAAGCACGAAAAATCGAGGTGCTGGATTTTTTCCTTTCAAGTATATGAGTCTGGGTCTCTTCCCATCCGTGCACCTTCCAAACTACTGATGCAGGTGAGCTGGACTGTTACTATTGTTAACTCCTTGAAGCTGCCTTTGGGGTGCTCGGTCCCAGATGGCGGCGGTCAGTAGCAGGCGGAGTCTCTTGGCGGCGGGTGTTCTGCTTTTGCCCACTGCTCCCTCTTTTGCTACGCTGTTGGCTCGGTCTCACCACTGCCTCTTCCTCCGAACTGTGAAAGTCAGTGGCACGACCTTCATTCCATGTGGGGTCTAGGACCTCATCGTCCCCTGCATCGTCTTCCACCCAGTCTTGATCCCTGACCTCCTGTTCAGTCTGCACACTGCAGAAAGACGCAGCAGTTGGCACCTGTGTTTCGTCATCATCAGAGACATGCTGAGGTGGTATTCCCATGTCCTCATCATCAGGAAACATAAGTGGTTGTGCGTCAGTGCATTCTATGTCTTTCACCGCTGGGGAAGGGCTAGGTGGATGCCCTTGGGAAACCCTGCCAGCGGAGTCTTCAAACAGCATAAGAGACTGCTGCATAACTTGAGGCTCAGACAGGTTCCCCGATATGCATGGGGGTGATGTGACAGACTGATGGGGTTGGTTTTCAGGCGCCATCTGTGCGCTTTCTGCAGAAGACTGGGTGGGAGATAATGTGAACGTGCTGGATCCACTGTCGGCCACCCAATTGACTAATGCCTGTACCTGCTCAGGCCTTACCATCCTTAGAACGGCATTAGGCCTGACCAAATATCGCTGTAGATTCTGGCGGAAACTGGGACCTGAGATAGTAGGTACACTAGGACGTGTGGCTGTGGCAGAACGGCCACGTCCTCTCCCTGCACCAGAGGCTCCACCAACACCACCACGACCATGACCGCGTCCCTTATTAGATGTTTGCCTTATAGTTAGCGTTCACAAAGCAAAGTAAAAAGCGGTTAAATAAAAACCCTGATGTAGGGTATTGCACTCAAATTATTATTTTTTTAACTCTATATTACAGCGAAATTTGTGGCCTAAATTTCACAGTAACATATGCACGTCTAATCCAGATGTGCAGTACATCAGAGGGTTTTTTAACCCCAGTATGCCAAAGCTGTATTTCTGGCCTAAATGTGACACTCACTTATGCACGTCTAATCATAGATGTGCAGTATATGAAACATATGTTTTTTTTCCACCCTAGTATGCCCCAGTATGAGAAAGCCGTATTTGTGGCCTAAATTTCACAGTAACTTATGCACCTCTAATCACAGATGTTCAGTATATCAGAGGGTCTTTTAACCCCAGTAAGCAAAAAGCCGTATTTGTGGCCTAAATTTCACAGTCACTTATGCACGTCTAATCCCAGATGTGCACTATATAAAACAAAGTTTTTTTTTAACCCCAGTGTCTCAAAGCAGTATTTCTGGACTTGCAGACATGCAGATATCCTGTGCTGGTGCACTATCGTTGCATAAAATGGCTGCCAATTAGGTATTGACTAACTGAAGGAAAAAAAAAGTTCGTTTTCAGTAGTAGTTGGCTCAGGGCAGGCTTAAAACAATTGTGCACTGCACCCACAAAACACATTTGCTGTAGATCGCTGAGTAAAGAAGCAGTTCTTCATAAGATCGCTCCCTGATCTCTCCCTCACAGCAGCTGCAGCCTCTCCCTACACTGATCCGAGCAGAGTGACGGGCGGCGCTACGTGACTCCAGCTTAAAAAGAGGCTGGGTCACATGCTGCAGTTGGCCAATCACAGCCATGCCAATAGTAGGCATGGCTGTGATGGCCTTTTGGGGCAAGTAGTATGACGCTTGTTGATTGGCTGCTTTGCAGCCTTTCAAAAAGCGCCATAAAAATCGCCGAACACTGAACCCGAACCTTTACGTAAATGTTTGGGTTCGGGTCCAGGTGCCGAAAACCCTAAAGTTCGAGTTCGCTCAACTCTAAATATGGACAATCGCAATACATTAGTAAGTGCCTTGTATTAACTTTCTCTACATGATAAATGCCAATTGCTGAAGTGAGAATATCCCTTTAACCCCTTTAAGTGTGCCACACTTAATAAGGTTAGGCATAAATGTCTTGGTGTGTGTATTGCTTGTTTACTATGTGTGATTGATGTGTGCTATATATGTTCTATGTATCAGTTATGTACGTATGTGCAGCATGTGACATATGCATCAGTGACATGTGAGCCACGTATAAGTGTCTTGTGTGCCACATGTGTCCAATGAGTGATTGATGTGCGCTGCATGTGTCTTGTTTCTGACTGACTTAAGTGTAGGATATCCATATACAGGTCCTTCTAAAAAAATTAGCATATTGTGATCAAGTTCATTATTTTCTGTAATGTTCTGATAAACATTAGACTTTCATATATTTTAGATTCATTACACACAACTGAAGTAGTTCAAGCCTTTTATTGTTTTAATATTGATGATTTTGGCATACAGCTCATGAAAACCCAAAATTCCTGCCTTCTGAGGTGCTGGTGGTGCCCCAGCTGGGTTGGAGACCTCTTCCTCCTCCTCTGCCTTCACCTTGTGCTCCCACTGTGCCCCCGCTGTCAGGTGGGAATGCCACCAGCAGCGTGTCTACCAGCGTGCTCTTGTACTCGCTTATCTTACGATCACGCTCCAGTGAGGGAATTAAGGACGGTACGTTGTTCTTGTAACGGAGATCGAGTAGGGTGGCCACCCAGTAATCAGCACAAGTTAGAATGTGGCCAAATCGGCGGTTGTTGTGGAGACACTGCAGCATGTAATTGCTCATGTGTGCCAGGCTTCCCAGAGGCAATGAAAAGCTGTCCTCTGTGGGAGGTGTATCGTCTGTGTCCTCTGTATCCCCCTATCCACGCACCAGTGATGGCCATGAGCTGGTTTGGATGCCACCCTGCTGTGAACACGGTTCCTCCTCATCCATCTCCTCCTCCTCATCCTCCACCTAGTCATCCTCCAGAACTGTGCCCTGGCTGGACAATTGTGTACCTGGAGTTTGTGGGTGCAGGAACCCACCCTCGGAGCCACTTGTGAATGACTAGCCGGAAACCCTATGAAATGATCCCTCTTCCTCCTTCTCCTCCTGTGCCAAATCCTCTTCCATCATCGCCAGCAGCATTTTTTCAAGGAGGCATAGAAGTGGGAGAGTAACACTGAGAACGGCGTTATCGGCACTGGCCATGTTGGTGGAGTACTTTAAACAGCGCAACAAGGAACACAGGTCTCGCATGGAGACCCAGTCATTGGTGGTAAAGTGGTGCTGTTCCGACAAGCGACTGACCCGTGCGTGCTGCAACTGAAACTCCACTATCGCTTGCTGCTGCTCGCACATTCTGGCCAGCATGTGCAAGGTCGAGTTACACCTTGTGGGCACGTCGCATATGAGGCGGTGAGCGGGAAGGCCGAAGTGACACTGCAGAGCTGACAGGCGAGTAGCAGCAGGGTGAAAATGCCAAAAGCGCGCACAGACGGCGCGCACTTTATGCAGCAGCTCTGACATATCGGGGTAATTTTTAAGAAATCTCTGCACCACCAAATTCAGCACATGCGCCAGGCAAGGGATGTGCATCAAACCGGCTAGTCCCAGAGCTGCTACGAGATTTTGCCCATTATTGCACACCACCAGGCAGGGCTTGAGGCTCACTGGCACCAACCACTCATCGGTCTGTTGTTCAAGGCCCGTCCACAGCTCCTGCACAGTGTGGGGTTTGTCTCCCAAACAGATAACTTTTAAAACTGCCTGCTGTCGTTTACACCTGGCTGTGCTGAAGTTGGTGGTGAAGGTGTTACGCTAACTGAATGAGGAGACGGTAGAGGATGAGGAAGCGGAGTAGGAGGAGGAAGCAACAGGAGGCAAAGAGAGGCGCCCTGCAATCCTCAGTGGTGGAAGGACATGCGCCAAACTGCTATCCGCCTCAGGCCCAGCCGCCACTGCATTTACCCAGTGTGCTGTTATGGAGATATAACGGCCCTGACCGTGCTTACTGGTCCAAGTTAGGTGGACCTTGCCACAGATGGCGTTGCACAGTGCACACCTGATTTTGTCCCCCACTTAGTTGTGCAGGGAAGGGATGGCACGCCTGGAAATATAGTGGCGACTGGGCACGACGTACTGTGGGACAGCCAACGCCATAAGGCTTTTAAAACTCTCCGTCTCCACCAGACGGAATGACAGCATTTCGAAGGTCGGTAATTTTGAAATTCTGGCATTCAGGGCCAGGGATCGCGGGTGGGTAGTGGGGTACTTACTCTTCCGCTCCAGTGTTTGGGAGATGGAGAGCTGAACACTTCCGTGAGACATTGTGGAGATGCTTGGTGACCCAGGTGGTGGTGTTGCTGGCAGATCCTCTGTTTGCGGGGTGGCAGGTGCCACTGTCACTCCAGAGGTGGATGAAGAGGCCGAGACTGCAGCAGAAGAGGAAGCAGGAGGAGCCAGAGACCTTTCTTGGTTTTTGAGGTGTCTACTCCACTGCAGCTTGTGCTTTGCACTTAGATGCCTGGTCATGCAGGTTGTGCTCAGGTTAAGAACGTTTATGCCTCGCTTCAGGCTCTGATTGCACAGCGTCCAAACCACTCGTGTCTTGTCATCAGCACATTGTCTGAAGATCTGCCATGCCAGGGAACTCCTTGGAGCTGGCTTTGGTGTGCTCGGTTCCTTGCTGTGTTGAGCAGTAGCAGGCGTACTGTCTAGGGGACTGCTGCTCCGCTTTTGCACCCTTATCCCTCTTCTGCTGTGCTGGTGGCTCTGTGCGACCACCGCCTATTCCTCCGAACTACATAGGTCACTCGCATGACCTTGATTCCATGTGGGGTCGAGGACCTCATCATCCTTCACATCATCTTCCACCCAGTCTTCACCCCTGCCCTCCTTTTCAGTCTGCACTCTTTCGAAAGCCACAGCAGTTGGCACCTGTGTTTTGTTATCATCCGAGACGTGCTGCGGTGGTCCTCCTATGTACTCATCTTAAAACATAAGTGGGTGGGCATTGGTGCACTCAATCTCTTCCACTTCTGGGGCAGGGCTAGGTGGATGGCCCTGGGAAACCCTGCTAACAGAGTCATCAAAATGCAGAAGAGACTGCTGCATGACTTGGGGCTCAGACTGCTTGGCTGATTTGCAAGTGGGTGAGGTGAAAGACTGATGGACATCGGCTGCAAGTGCCAACTCTGATCTTTCAGCAGGAGACTGGGTGAGAGACAATGTAAAGGAACTGGAGGCACTGTCAGCAACCCAATCTACTATCGGCTGTACTTCTTCTGGCCTCACCATTCGGAGAGCCGCATTAGGCCCGACCAAATATTGCTGAAGGTTCTGTCGCCTACTCGCACCTGAGGAAGGTGTTTCACTTGTGCGTATAGCTGTCACAGATTGACCACATCCTCTTTCTGCAACAGGAGCTCCACCAGCAGCACCACGACCGGGGCCACGTCCCTTATTTGACGCTCTCGTCATATTTCTCAAATGTAGGTTCTTGCCCAAAATGGGTGATTTTTAATAACAGAATATAACAACAGTATCTAAAGGGTGTATCTCACACTGACAGATGCAGCAAAGGCTGCAAATTAAGTTTTTGGCCCAAAATAGGTGTATTTTTAATAGCAGAATAGAACAACAGTATCTAAAGGGTGTATTTCACAATTACAGATGCTGAAAAATTACGTTTTTTGCCCAAAAAGGGTTGGGGTTTTTAATAACAGAATATAACAACATTATCTAAAGGGTGTATCTCACACTGACAGATGCAGCAAGGGCTGTAAAATTTAGTATTTTGCCCAAAATGGGTGTTTTTTAAAACCCAGAAAATTATAGCTGTATTTCTAGCTTAAATTGCACACTGACTAATGCGGCAGAAGCCCCAGATGGAGTGTATTGCCAAAAATGGGTGTTTTTTAAAAGACAGAAAATTATTGAAGTATTTCAAGCTTGTTTTTAACAATCACAGATGCAGCAAAGGCTGCGATATTAGGTACTTTGCCCAAAAAGGGTGTTTTTTTAATAACAGAATATGACAGCGGTATCTAAAGCGTGTATCTCACACTAACAGATGCAGACAAGGTCGCAAATTAAGTATTTTGCCCAAAAAGGGTGTTTTTTTATAACAGAATATGACAGCGGTATGTAAAGCATGTATCTCACACTAACAGATGCAGACAAGGCCGCAAATTAAGTATTTTGCCCAAAAAGGGTGTTTTTTTTTATAACAAAATATCACAGCAGTATCTAAAGCGTGTATCGCACACTAACAGATGCCACAGCATAGGGAGAGATATGTTAAGCGTTCATGTGCTAGGGACAGTGTTGCTGAAAGTGATTAATGGAAGAATATTGGAGAACGAGAGTGCAGGGAGTTATGTTTTTATTATTTTTTAACCCTCAATTGACATTATACTTAGCATTCTGTATTAAAGAATGCAATTACTTTCCATTATAGCCATGTTATAATGGAAAATAATAAAATCTACAGAACACCAAACCCAAACCTGAACTTCAGTGAATAACTCCGGGTTCGGGTCTGGGTACCACATTCAGTTTTTTCTCACGTGCGTGCAAAACGCATTGCACTCGCGTAAAGAAAAATAAACAACGGAACGCAATCGCAGTCAAAACTGACTGAAATTGTGTGCCTACTCGCACGATTTTCCCTGAACGCACCTGCATCGCATCCAGCCCTCACCGGCGACACCCGTGTGAAAGAGGCCTTAGAGTTCTGGAATGCATTGTATAACACTGACAACATTATGTTTGTCTTATACAATACATTCAATTTTGTGGGAGGTTTTGGCCGTACATTGCTTCCATTCTTTAATTCTGGCCATGCCCTTCCAATTCCCTGCTCCATATTTGCCCCAAGTGCCATTGTTGCTACCACTCCCCCTACCGACAACAGTACTATAGCTCATATATGAGCCTATAAATAATGTTTTTTAATTTTTAATTTTGTTCTATCAGGGATTTTTAAAATGAGATTTAAACTAGAAATTGCTCATTTCTTATGCTGGCCTGCCATCTGGTGGCCAAAATAAAAATTGCAGCATGAACACTTAAAGCCTGGTCAGAGAGGCTTATAGTGTTCAGCGCAACTACCAATGCCCACATTGTCTGCACGAGCATCAGTAGCGTTTCCGGGTTTTTGTACATTTAGATGCTGTGATCTCACTTGATCAGGGCATCTAAAGCCTTTAATTACTACGATTTTCATTAATGCTGGTCACGGTAATTAGCCACTAGTCTTTTCTGTATGACTTTCTGCCATGGCGCCCGCTCGCCAGCTTTCGGCCATGGCGCCAGCTTTACACATAGCTCCAGCACCGTACATGTACAGAGCTGGTAGCAAACAGGTTAAACTATTTATTCAATAACAGTAGTATACAGGTATAACAGTCAATTTTTGCAGTGAAATGTCTTTGAACTGTATGGTCTGATACAGTAATCGCTAACATGGATATAGCAATACAATGCTTTAGGTAAAATGTCTTTGAACTATGTGTTTCATAACACAGGTATAAAAATAGCATTACTGACATAAAATGCTTTTGCCCTGACTGACAGTGATTGTGCAGTAATATGCAACACATTTAATAACATGGGAATATTAATGGCGTTATTTCCGTAAAATGCCTTTGCTATAATTCAACACATTTAATGACATGGATATAATGCGCTGAAATGGTTTTTAGAAGAAAAAAGTGTGATTGCTTAGCGTTTTCAGCAGGATTCTATTGGGGTGTGAGCAATAAGCCTATGAACTACAGAAACTTGAGGGTTTTTTTTAAAGTTGTCTTTTCAAATGCAAGAAAAAAAGTGTTTCTTTTTCTTTCAGAGGGTTTTCTAATGCAAAGATATCTTCCAGGCTGCAGCTGTTTTAATCACACGACAAGCCCCTCATTCCCTTAAAGCCTTTTCTAAAGCTTTCCCTGATTAAATTTCCTAAAATCTACCTAATTATATCTCCTAATTCTCTCCTCGTTTTCTCCCCATAGTGTACTATCCCACTACAGTGGCTTGTGTCTATTGTAGGTCATAAGCTGAAGACGGTATGGCGATTTTTTTGTCTCAGCATAAGGAGCTACCCGTTCATCTGCCCCTAGATTGTCCAATCTAGTCTGTCATTCAGCCTCTAAGCCAATCAAGGAAAGCCCTTCCCCTCACTTCCTCACAGTATCATGTGCTCCTCCAGCTTCTTCCCCCTCGTGGTCTCCCCAACTAATATTCACAGTAAAATGGTGCTCAGCGCCTTTTTTATGGAATTTGTCCAAACCAAATCGCCAAAGCTTTGGATTAATTTGACGCATAATTTTTTGTGTAACTTGTAACAAATCTATTTAATTTAGAATTGATTTGCTCAACTCTAGTCACCGCTATAGAAATAAGTAAAATAAATATGTCCTATGTGTACAATAATAAGAAAAATTACAGTGCAATTATGGACATGTGCATCTTCAGCACAGATGGAGAGTTGACCTCAAAATGATCTCCTCCGGTTTGCTCATTGAACCCTGGTCAAACACTGGCAGTATACAGTGATCCCTTAAGATACAATGGCCTCAGGATACAATATTTTCAACATACAATGTTCTTTTCTGGTCCACTGTAAATTGAAACTAGACTTAATATACAATGCCTGACTATACTGGCCATTTCTCTGGTAAAACCCCTTTATTGGTTGTCTAGTAACTTCTCTGCGGTACACATATCCCGAACTGCCTCCTGTCTGTGCCAGAATAAGCTGTTTGGACACCAGTTGAGCCAAAACTCCATTTATTTTTTTTGGGTACTATGCAAGACCCTGAAGAAGCTCCTGCCATCACCATGGAAAGTAATTTACAGCTTCCAACATCTATTCCCCTCTGCTTTACTTAAAGAGTTTCTACCTCAATCAATGGGGACATATCGCTGGGAAATGCCCCTATTGTCTGATTGGCGCGGGTCCCTCGTAAACACAGTCGGCAAAGTGAAGGAGGGTGCACCGCACATGAGCGGCTGCCCTCTATTCATCTGTGTAGGGCTGCTGAAAGTAGCCGAGCACTGGCTCAGCTATTTCTGTTGTCCCCATAGTAGTGAATGGAAGAGGTGGTCGCTCAAGCATGGTGAACTTCCACTCATTACTATGAGGATTTCGAAAATATCAGAGCGCACCGCTCGGCTACTTTCGGTGGACCAATAGGAATGCTAGGTGGTGGCTGGACCCAACACTGCGGGACACCACTTTTCCGGTTTAGTTTTCACCTGCATTTACAAGATAGGTGCAGGTCTCAGGTGGGAGCGATAAGCCTTCATTGTCTGAGATGGGAATACCCCTTTAAGGACTTGCTTTATATGTCATTGTTATCTGCTAATTTTTCTTAAACCTTCATTTGTTCTTAATCTGGGCTGGCATTTTTGGGCTTTGGAACCAATTATTGGTTTTCCATAGAGTTATGGACACAAGTTACAATAGTTTCTACTTACAATGGTCATCCTGGAACCAATGAATACTGTAACTTGAGGGACCATGGTATAAGGGTGCTTATGGGTGACTTCATACAGCACCAGCTCAGATAGTTAATTAATGAATCAGGTAATTTACAAAATTTCACAAGATTTATGGTTCCGTAAAATGAACACTTAAAGTTTCCCAGTAAAGTAGAAACATTATCGTTATCGTTATTATCACTTTTTAATGCTTTTCCATCATCAAAGATCAAAAATTCAAACACTTTTACCATAAATCTTGTATTTGATTTCCTTTTACCTGTGAATTAAGGTTCAGTTCTTCAGACCACAAAGCACTTTGCAGACCAAGCATCACTTTTTTCTGCTCTAACATTTACTTTTCTTCTCTTTTGCTTTTATAAGATATTACTTGTTCTCTGTCTTTTAAGGGGTTGTGCACTCCTGTCACAATGATGGCATATCCTCAGGAAAGGCCAACAATATCTAATAGGTGGGCGGTCTGTCGCCAGGGGCACCCCTACTCATCAGTTGTTACGAAGGAGGATCTTGAGGATAGGTCATCAAAACAAAAGGAAAGGACAACCACAAAGGGCTTGTATGAGATTAACAAAAGGAGTCTTTCTATTTTTTTCTTTTTCTTTTGCAGAAGCAGTGCCACTCCTCACTGTGTCTGCGATTGCAACTCAGCTGCATTTGAGTGAATACCAGAACAGACCCCTTTGTGTTCTCTAATATAACAGATTTAACCTTTTCAGTGAAAAAAAAAGTTTTTATTTTAAATGATTCACCTTACTAAGATATGAGAATATAGTTTTTAAGCTTAGCATATTAGCATTCAAATGATACCTCCTTCTCTCCTCTCCTCTTATCACCTCTTCCCACAATCGCCTCCACGATTTCTCCCGTGCATCCCCCATACTCTGGAACTCGCTACCCCAACATATCAGACTCTCACCTACAGTGGAATCCTTCAAAAGAAACCTGAAAACTCACCATTTCAGACAAGCCTACAACCAGTGACCCTGCTGCCTCTATACCGTCATGGCCAGCTTCACCCGCACCTACTGTGTCCTTCTCCCATACCATGTAGATTGTAAGCCCTCACGGGCAGGGCCCTCTCTCCTTCTGTACCAGCTTGTATCTCGTTTTATTTTTGCTTAGTGCAATTGTCTGTTTATGTATGTGCACCGCTTATCATATGTACAGCGCTATGGAATGAATGGTTCTTTAATAATAAATAATAATACCAGGATCAGTGCTTTCGATATAATATTCAGGGAGCAGCACTTGTTGGGGAGCAGCATGAAAAGTTTTACATCCTGAATCTGTGTCTGTGCAGATGGGAGGGGGGAGAATGCAAGCTGCAATTGAGAGCAGGAAGTAATATCACAGCCTGTTCCTGTCATCATCCCCTGTATAGCCTTTAAGTAACTTAAGGAGGATGCTACATGTTGTTTACTCTTTCTTAGCAAAGGAGATACACTGCAATATGTAAAATGGAATCTGATGATGTAAATACTGTAGCCCCATCTTTTTAAAGGGACAGCTATTGGCAAGTACAAATTGGATACTTTTCTATTTTAAGCCCCTTGTTGACTCTTTCCCTTAGCAATAGATACTTTTAGTGACAGAAACTCAGCTTCTGTACTGTCTGCCCTGACCCTGTGCATAGATATTCATACTGCATGAACTCCACCTGCCCTGACCTTGTGCTTGGATATTCATTGTGTATGATCTCTATCTGCCCTGACCTTGTGCTTCGATACTCATCCTGCATCTCTGACTGCCCTGACCTTGGCTCGCACATGACTACACATTAGTCTTTTGCTTTGGTTTTGCACTACTACTCTCCAGTTTGTCCACATATCAGCTGATGCCCATGGGAAGTAGTGTGGGACAGACACCTAGGGATTCTAGTGAAAGAATTATTTAATCCTTTGGACTGCATTCCCTGGTCTAGCCTTCACTCAGACATTACTAACCTTGTAGATTAACTGCCTATCTATGCCCTAGTGAGCAATGTTTCTAAGGGAGAGTGATATGGCTTATATTAATATAACCAGTTGACATGCAATGGAGCTTACATTATATCTTTCTGTTATTAGAATAGTTATAATGCATATTCTCTATATAAAGTATATAAAACAGTTGCAAACATAGGGGCCATTAGGTAAAGATGAATATCAATGCTGTATGTGTGGAATAGAGATTGATACCAATGCCACATAAATGCTAGAATCAAAGTGGAGACTTTAAGAAATAATTTTAAGAGATTCTTAATATTAATATTTTACATACAGAAAGTGTCTATAAATAATTTACTAATCCCATGATCTCACAGTCTCTATAAATGTGGCCTTTTATTTCTCCAATGTGCAGTCCGAGGAGGAAAAAAGACTATAACAAGCCAGAAAGTGACAGGTAAGTGTCGATACATAGTGCATGTGTTTAATACATAATATCACATTATATATTGTTTCAGTATATCTCCTAATACATTAACGCATTGAGTCTTAGTGTAAGAATTTTGTTTTTCTTTAGATAAAGAGAAAGATGTATTACTGAAAAATTAAAATCACAGCTGAACTGGGAAATAAAACATACAAAAACAGCAATTGTGACAAAGTTCTCACCATCTGCCATTAGGTCTATTTTCCAAAAAAATGTATGACACATTAATGGAATGTTTGCATGTCTTCTGTGTTTTGCACCCCTCCTGCTTTGGATACCAAATCATAAGCCAATTCTGATGCAAAATAGGGGCCATGTCATAAAGGCCTTACAGCTGCTACATAGACAGAATCAGTTATGCATCTTAATTTTCCTTCCTTCTGACAGATCAGAAGAAGGGTGAAATAAATGATTATGTCAATCCGGCCAAAAAGGCAAAATAGTGGCCAAATCATGAAGTGGGGAGTGTGGGAACAGCATGAGAAGTCCACAGAGTGGCCAAATGACAGAGTAGTGAGGTGGCAGCAGCATGAGGAGATCACAGATTAATGATGTGGCAGCAGCATGAGGAGACCACAGAGTGGCCCAGAGACATAGTGTTGATGCAGCAGCAGCATAAGGAGACCACAGAGCGGCCCAGTAACATAGTTTGGAGGTGGCAGCAGCATGAGGAGAACACAGAGTGGCCTAGTGACATAGTGTTGAGGTAGCAGCAGCATTAGGAGACCACAGAGTGGCCCAGTGACATAGTTTTTACAAAGGAAAATGAAGGAGTAGGACCTCAGTTAGGAAAGAAGACTAATGAATCTTTTGATGCATGTGTCTTTACAGAGGAAGAGGTTCTAAGTCAACTGTCTAAAATTAATACAAATAAGTCACAGGGGCCTGATGGGATACACCCAAAGCTATTAAAAGAGCTCAGCGGTGAACTAGCAAAACCATTAACAGATTTATTTAACCAATCACTGGCAACAGGAGTCGTCCCAGAAGATTGAAAATTAGCAAATGTTGTGCCCATTCACAAGAAAGGTAGTAGGGAGGAATCGGGCAACTATAGGCCAGTAAGCCTGACATCAATAGTGGGGAAATTAATGGAAACCATACTTAAGGAGAGGATTGTGGAACATCTAAAATCCCATGGATTGAAAGATGAAAAACAGCATGGGTTTACTTCAGGGAGATCATGTCAAACTAATCTTATTGATTTTTTTGATTGGGTGACTAAAATAATAGATGGAGGAGGTGCAGTAGACATCGCTTATCTAGACTTTAGTAAGGCTTTTGATACTGTCCCACATAGAAGGCTTATCAATAAAGTGCAGTCTTTGGGCTTGGACTCCCATATTGTTGAATGGATTAGGCAGTGGCTGAGGGACAGGCAACAGAGGTTTGTATCAATGGAGTATATTCAGACCAAGGTCTTGTTACCAGTGGGGTACCTCAGGGATCTGTTCTGGGACCCATATTGTTTAATATCTTTATCAGAGAAATTGCAGAAGGCCTCAATGGTAAGGTGTGTCTTTTTGCTGATGACACAAAGATTTGTAACAGGGTTGATGTTCCTGGAGGGATACACCAAATGGAAAAGGGCTAAGGAAAACTAGAGGAATGGTCAAAAATCTGGCAACTAAAATTTAATGTTGATAAGTGCAAGATAATGCACCTGGGACGTAAAAACCCAAGAGCAGAATATAAAATCAGTGATACAGTCCTAACCTCAGTATCTGAGGAAAGGGATTTAGGGATCATTATTTCAGAAGACTTAAAGGTAGGCAGACAATGTCATAGAGCAGCAGGAAATGCTAGCAGAATACTTGCGTGTATAGGGAGAGGAATTACCAGTAGAAAGAGGGAGGTGCTCTTCTCGCTCTACAGAGCACTAGTGAGACCTCATTTGGAGTATTGTGCGCAGTACTGGAGACCACATCCCCAGAAGGATATTTATACTTTGGAGAGAGTTCAGAGAAGAGCTACTAAACTGGTACATGGATTGCAGGATAAAACTTACCAGGAAAGATTAAAGGACCTTAACATGTGTAGCTTGGAAGAAAGACGAGACAGAGGAGAGATGAGAGAAACTTTTAAATACATAAAGGGAATCAACAAGGTAAAAGAGGAGAGAATATTTAAAAGAAGAAAAACTGCTACAAGAGGACATAGTTTTAAATTAGAGGGGCAAAGGTTTAAAAGTAATATCAGGAAGTATTACATTACTGAGAGAGTAGTGGATGCATGGAACAGCCTTCCTGCAGAAGTGGTAGCTGCAAATACAGTGGAGGAGTTTAAGCATGCATGGGATAGGCATAAGGCCATCCTTCATATAAGATAGGGCCAGGGGCTATCAATAGTATTTAGTATATTGGGCAGACTAGATGGGCCAAATGGTTCTTATCTGCCGACACATTCTATGTTTCTATAGCGGTTAGGTGGCAGCAGCATGAGGGGACCATAGAATGGCCCAGTGACATATTGGGAAGGTGGCAGCACCCTGTGGAGATCACAGAGTAGTGATGTGGCAGCAGCATGATGAGACCACAGAGTGGCCCAGAGCAGGGGCGTACCTAGAGCATTTGGCACCCGGGTCGAACCCTTTGTTTGGCACCCCCCCCCCCCCCCAAGAAAGTTAAGAAAACCTGCACACCCCCTTAACGAAATAAACCCATTAACCCCCCTTAATAAAACCCATTAACCACCCCTTAATAGACCCCTTAACCCTTCCTTAATAAAATAAAAACCTGCACCCCCTTAAAAAAATCACTTTCCATCTGCACCAAAAAGAAGAAAAATCCAAATCCCCATCAATAAAATGAACAAATCCTGCACCCCCCCTTAATTACACCCCCCCCCCTCCCCACCTTACTTAGCCCTCCCTTAATTACACACACACATCCCTTAATTACACCCCCCCCTTAATTACAAACCCCCACTTAATTACGCACACCCACCCCTTAATTACACAATTATTTACTCACATTTTGATGATGCCCGTCCGACCGCTGGTAATGGATCCTTCCGCTTCTTTAAAAGATCCGTGAAGGCAGAGCGGCGTCAGCGTCGTGATGTCATGTTGCGCGCCGCGCGCCGCAATAATCCTTCCACAGAAGCCGGTGTAGCGTTAATCTACCCTACCTCGTGAGATTTCCCTACCTCCTGACTTTCTGTCGCACGGCTAATGACGTGAGGAGGCGTTCCTGAGTTTTGACGATCTGCGCATGCGCAAACAGACAGTTTATGGAAAATCAGCGGAGTTCAGCTTTACAACGGGACACTGCGTATGCGCAGGAGAGCCTCAGTAGGGAAATATTACGGCCCAGTGCGCAAGCGCGGCTAACTCCGGCCGGCGCATGCGCAGTGTCCCGGTGTGAAGCTGAACTCCGCTGAGATTTTCCATAAACTGTCTGTTTGCGCATGCGCAGTTCGTCAAAACTCAGGACCGCCTCCTCACGTAATTAGCAGTGCGTCAGAAAGTCAGGAGGTAGGGAAATCTCACGAGGTAGGGTAGTATAACGCTACACCGGCGCCTGGCGGAGTCGCATCGCGGTGCAGCAGTGGATGGAGGGGTGACTCCGTCATGGCACCCCCCTTGTGAGTGGCACCCGGGGCGGGCCGCCCCCCCCCCCCCCCCTTGGTACGCCACTGGCCCAGAGACATAGTGTTGATGTAACAGCAGCATAAGAAGACCACAGAGTGGCCCAGTGACATAGTGGTAAGTTGGCAGCAGCATGAGGAGACCACAGAGTGGCCCAGTGACAAAGTGTTGAGGTGGCAGCAGCATGAGGAGACCACAGAGTAGTGAGGTGGCAGCAGCATGAGACCACAAAGTAGTGCAGTGACAGCAGTATGCAGGAGACCACAGAGTGGCCCATTGACATACTGTTGAGGTAGCTGCAGCCTGAAGAGACCACAGAGTGATGAGGTGGCAGCAGCATGAGAACACAGAGTAGCCCAGAGACATATGTTGATGTACATTATAATAATAGTATTATAGAGGCTCACCCTCCAAGTGTCATGAATATGGTGCTCTCGTCGTTTTGATACACCCAACTCCCAAATATAAATATTTGGATAATTGTGACGAGGCACTCACCAAATGGAACTACCCAGAAAGCAGAGTAAAATGTAAACAATCATTTAATAATCTTATAGATATACATACATTCTCTAAAAAACATAAAAAATATTGATAAGATATCAATAATGTACCCTATGTGACGGTCCTTTGTATAATATGTACCCCCAATTGGACGGCGTCACATATATTGCCAACTTCTATAAAGGTTCACTAGGTTGGATCACTTAATACACGCGACTTTGGAGGGTTAGTTCGCAAGTTATCACTGTCACTGCGTAGATAGTATTATTCAAATCAATATATACCAACAGCAGCTTCTTCTTGTTAGTTTTCAAAGCTTGTGCACAATAGTTGGATTAGTTTTTGCAGTTAGTATCCTCAAGAGTTAATAGCAGTTGTTAGCTCATAAATGATTGAATCAAATGCTTAATAACTGTCCCATTTCATCAACGGTGGTATAGTGGTATGTCAGATGTCTGTAACTATGTACCATACCGCTAAATGTCCATCAACATGGAATTATACAATCGCTAGATAAAATTTATAATTGCTGCTCCACAGTGGCGTCCTATGTGGCGGTCAATGGTGCAGTTTGTTTTACCGTCTCCTGCAGACAGCGCTGAATGCAATACCTTGACTTCAGATTCTGCCGTCAGGGATCCCAGAGGTCTACGCTCGGCGTGTCACGTGGCTTGATGTCTTGGAGCTTGGCATCTTACTTTTTCGCTCCCACCAACTATTTGGTAAGGAGTCGGGTGGGAGATTAGGTATTCAATTAGGCAATCCTCCTGTTATCTACTTCCACAGGGTGGAATTGTATCTCGATCCATATGGTCAAAATTGTAGTAAGCAGGTATACTGTCTACCAGATGCGTTTCGGAGTGTACACATACTCCTTCATCAGTGGTTACCTGCTCCGCTATTTTTAGTCCATTTATATACCCTATTAGACATCTGAACAGACTGGTCTTCACAAAAATCCGTACTGGAACCGTAATATCAGTTTAAATAAAATACATTCATAGTGTTAATATCATTTATTGATAGGCAAAGTAAACGCCCTCTGAGCTATAAGAGACATAAATCGCGATGTCCCTTAGTTACCCGCAAGAAAACGCTCTTGCGTTTTATATGAGTTTTCATTGCGTTTTTGACAAACATGTTTTTTGCAAATACCTTTTTTTGTTCTGTCTGCGTATACAATCTGTCCGCTATATCCCTCATTGACCAACATGTAGCTCACTTATTTTAGTTTCAATCACAGTAAGATAAATAATAAAATAATGTGTTGGACTATCCAGATCTTATGCTGATATTCCCTATCCCTCTAAAAACTTGCCTCAGTTTTTCAAAACAATAAACCGTACTTGCGTTTTATATGCATTTTCATTGCGTTTCTTGGCAAAATAGTATATTTTTTATTGTTTATTGTATCTGCATATGGGTTCTTCCCACTGTATCCTTCTTTGTCCAACCTATAAATTAACAGTTTTAATTTCGAAAAGGAAGTGAAATAGATGAATAAAATTATATACTAAGCTGGCCGAATCTTATTTCTGGTGATTCCATATTGATGATGTTCCTTTTTCCCTAAAAACATGGACTTGTCTCAAATTTTCCAAAGTAACAGTTTAGTAAATCGAGGATTGGGGTGGGGGCCTCCCTCCAAGTGGAGATCGGATCATGTTGCAACAAAAACACGATCTCCAGTCAGTGGGGGACACCCACACAGATTCTATAGAAAGCCGAAAAGTTTCATTTTGGCATTCAGCCCTCCTGGTTGGAGTGTAAAAAATTCAAAGAATCGACATGTATCTTTGAATTTAATACACTCCAGCCAAGAGGGCTGAATGCCGAAATTGAACTTTTCGGTTTCTATAGAATTTGGGTGGGTGTCCGCCACTGACTGGAGATCGTGTTTTTGTTGCAACATGAGGAGACCACAGAGTGGGACAGTGACAGAGTGGGGAGGTGGGGGGCAATACCAGTACCAGCTGAATATAGTGGCTCGCAGTAGGAGTACCTGCCATCAGGTGTGGCATCAAGCAGGTGGCAGCATCAGAATAGTAGCTGAAGAAGGTATCCAGAAGAAACAGGCCTCTTTTGACAAAATGTAGTTGTGGCACCATGGATGATCTAGTTTCATGCATCAGGCACTGGTGTCTGAAAATCTTGGCTGATCCACACCTGATTCATCTTCACAAAGGTCAGTTTCTCCACATTTTGGGTGGACAGGTGAGTTCTCCTTGGGACAACTATGGCCCCCGCTGCACTAAACACCCGCTCTGATACAACACTGCTGGCCGGGCAGGAAAGCTTGTCCAGGGCATACTTTGCGGCCACAAATCGAGTTTGGCTGCCCAGTAGTCCAGGGGATCTTCGGTGTGGGGTGGCATGGTGCACTCCAAGTATGCCACAACCTGCTGGTTCAGGTTCTGCACTATGTCTACCTGCTGCTGCTGGTGAGTAGTTTTTTCAGTAGGCGGGTAAAGAAAACTGCTCATAGACACTAGACTAAAGTTGCTGCTGATGAAGCTGGTACTACTCCTGCCCCCCACCTCGCCAGCAGCCATGACAGTGGAACATGAGTGCAGAGGGCCCCCCCGAGGAGACCTGCGTGAAGATGGGTGATGGTGCACTTAGGCAGTGGCCAACTGACTACATAGGCTGTCTCTATAGTAGTTCAGTTTGTTCTCCCTGTCAGCGGGTGTAAAAAAAAGGCCCCTATTTTGGACCAGTAGCGAGGATCTAACACGGTTGAGAGCCAGTAGTCATCCTTTTGGTGAATGATGACAATTCAGCTGTCACTACGCAAGCCAGTAAGCATGCATCGGGCCATTTGCGCAAGTGACTCAGAGAGACTCCCTGCATACATCTCCACTGCATACTGCCAAGGTGTGTCTGGGTCCTCTGTCTCGTCTTCCTCATCGCCCTGTAGCTCCTCTGGCTGCTCCTGATCCTCCTGCTTCTCCTCTCCTGTCACCTATGTAGAAAAACCACCAATTTCTCTATATATTGCTTGTGCTTAAATGTCCCCCTCCTCCTCCTCTAGTTCAGCCTCCACACGGCTCAAGGGGCCGGGAGATGTATTCACCACATCTCCAGTTCCCTGACCAGCCAGATTTAGCAGCATCTGTTCCAGGTCATTAAGCAGTGGAATGACGTCGTTCATCCCGTAGTCCTGGCGACTGACAAATAAAGTGGCCTCCTCAAAGGGCCTGAGCAAATGGCAGGTGTCACGCATAAGCTGTCACTGACTAACATCGAAGTTACACAGGGGAGTACCTCTGTCCGCCTGTATCATTAAAAAATAGTTTATTGCCTTTCTCTGTTCATATAATCGGTCCACCATACAATTTGGAGGGTAGAATTCCAAAGGCTGGAAACGTTGCATATAAGCCTATTTGGGGATCCCGTTCTGCCACTTCAGCTCAAGGAGGGTGTGCTTTGCGGTATACAAGTGGCTGAAGTGCATGCAAAGGTTCCTGTCCATTTTCAGGATGTCTTGCAGATGGGGTGAAGACTTCAGGAACCACTTTACAACCAGATTGAACACCTGCACCTCCTTGACGCAGCGCCGACACCATGTTCTTCCCGTTGCACCTTGCCTATGCTTGAACTTCTGCCCACAAATTCAGCAAATGGCCATGTTCACCTCCTCCGGCGGCCTAACAAAAAATGGTCATACCACCGAGTATGGCCTTTTCCCCCCAACACTACGTACTGACTGCCTGCTACCACTGCCTCCGTGAACCCCTGCACCACTTCTTCCTGGGCAGGTAGTCTCCTGCAAAGCGGGGGATCTTCCCCGGGGCACATTTGGCTCCCGACCTCCCTATGCTGCCACCTTGCTAACTTTTGGCCCCACGCTACCACCTTGCTGGTTCAACCACTGCCTCATGCGCAAGCTGCCATCCTCTTCTCCTGATGATGATAAGCCCCTTCTTTACCCGGCTCCCAAGTGTGATCGGCTTCATCATAATCTAATACTGTCTGCACGTCACTGATGTCTAGTAATGAGCAGCATAGGCAATATTCAAATTTGCTATATTTCTCGAATTTTGGACCGAATATTCACCATAAATTTTCAAATTCGAGAATTTTTGATTTCCAGTCATCATTCACTTGATTGCAAAAATCGGCAATGCAATATATTCACAATAAAACTCATGATTAGAATATTAGCAATCAACACTATTCGCAAATGCAAATATATAGCACTATATTCTAAATTTTCGCGAATTCTCGTAGTAGCGATATTCGCAATAAAAATTTGTGATTCGAATATTTGCGCTCAACACTACTCATGTCCCACTCAATGGTCTCAGGGCCAGGAGCCTGACCGCTAGCAACATCAGCTCCCACCCAACTCTCATCACCACTATTTGCCCGCCTACCAAAGGAAGCGGTGGATCTCTCCTGCAGATCTTAGCTGGGCAGTAGATGCTGACTGTCCTCTGGTAGTTCGTCCTTGCTGAAAAGTGAAGCGGAGCCTACGGCATATAATACTTCTCTAACAGAGGGAACAGAAAAGGACAAAGGCAGGTTGAGGACACGTTAGGGCACAGGGCCTGCTCCTGGGCCATGCCAACTAAGCGTTATGTCTGAAGAACCCACAGACTCTTGACTGGGGGTGTCTGATGTCACTTGCAACAAAGTAGAAGACTGAGTCAACCATTCAAGCACCATGGGGTTGCTTG
Source organism: Bufo gargarizans (assembly GCF_014858855.1). Taxonomy (NCBI): domain Eukaryota; kingdom Metazoa; phylum Chordata; class Amphibia; order Anura; family Bufonidae; genus Bufo; species Bufo gargarizans. The sequence goes on along the minus strand of NC_058081.1, from coordinate 723,904,956 downwards.
TCAAGACACGACTGCTGGATGACCCCGGGAGCTCAGGCCTCTCGCTGCGACTCCTGCTGCCACCCCCCCCCCCCTTCTGCTGCCTACGACAGAAACATTTTGCCCACTGCCCATTGCTTTTGAAGGGCCTGTCACTTGTCTGTCTGACATACTGTTAGATAAAATAAATTAAAAGGAAATTAATACACCCCCAAAAATAGACTGTGGTACAATGTAACTGCACTGAAGAACGGCAAATAAGATGTACTTTTTTTTACACTTATACACCCCGAAAAAGACTTTAGTACAAAGTAACTGCACAGCAGAACGGTAAATTAGATGTAAGTTTTTTAAATACTAATACACCCCAAAAAAGGGCTTTAGTACAGTGTAACTGCACGGCAGAACGGCAAATAAGATGTACTTTTGCAACAGACCCACTACCAGCATCTGGGGTATACCTTGCCCTTAGGAGGTGTCTATGAAATATGCCCCTTATATAGGGCAAGTAAACGTGACGCCAGTTGCAATTAAGCAATGGGAACATGGAGTCCCCTTTGTAGATGGTATTGGTGGAACCCAGGGTAGGAATGCCAGAGTGGTGTAGAGTGGCGTACCATGTCTCTGTAGATGTTGTATGCACGTGTCACGGTGCTTCTACCTGGATATTCGTGGATCCCAGACGTGGTGTAGTCCGACGCAGTGCAAAAAGGGGTAGTTGAACTTGGAGTCCAGACTTGTAGTAACATTGAACACAGCTTTACTTTGCATAAACGGTAATCCAAACAGTTTCCAAACGGTATCTTGGTCATCAGCAGGGATTGGCTTAACTTTGGCAGGCAAACACTTCTGCAACAATCTCAGATCTGATATGCGGCACTCTCTCAGCTCTGCTATGCTAGGCTGGGTTAAATAGGAACTTTCTTCTTCTGCTGGAACTTGGGTTAGCTGTAGTGTGTCTCTTACTTTATCTTTAATCCTAGGAACTTCTTGTCCTGGCTTTGAGTATCTCAAGCTCTAACTACAGCTTGGATGAAGGCAATGCCAGCCTAGGAGGGGACCGACAACCATGTAGACTTCAGAGGCTAGACCTCTGGGCCTAGCAGAGAAGGCAGGGCTCTGCTAGCCAACATACACCCTCTCCCTGAGGAGGGTGAACTAGACTGACCAACAACCTCTCCCCTTGGAGTTGAAGGCTAGACTGACCTTCTGACTAACTAACTCCTCCCTCTCTAGAGAGGGCTGGAATGGAACTAGATGGTTCCTCTCCTTGAAACTAGCTCTGCCAAATTTTTTGCCACCTGCTGGTGAACCAGGCACATTACATCTTAATATAAACAGTTGCATAAAAGCTATACACTTTTTGCAGGACATATAAATAATTACGCAAGATGGCACAGGATGATACAGTATACACCCTACAGATAGTGGGGGTACAAAAGGAGGTGGTAATGGCACTCCGGGACATTACATTCCCCAGCACTTAAGAGACAACCCGCCCTCGGCTTGTGCTTAGGTTATGCAAAATATAAATACCAATATACAGTACAGACCAAAAGTTTGGCCACACCTTCTCATTCAATTAGTTTTCTTTATTTTCATGACTATGAAAATTGTAGATTCACACTGAAGGCATCAAAACTATGAATTAACACATGTGGAATTATATGCATAACAAAAAAGTGTGAAACAACTGAAAATATGTCATATTCTAGATTCTTCAAAGTAGCTACCTTTTGCTTTGATTACTGCTTTGCACACTCTTGGCATTCTCTTGATGAGCTTCAAGAGGTAGTCACCTGAAATGGTCTTCCAACAGTCTTGAAGGAGTTCCCAGAGATGCTTAGCACTTGTTGGCCCTTTTGCCTTCACTCTGCAGTCCAGCTCACCCCAAACCATCTCGATTGGGTTCAGGTCCGGTGACTGTGGAGGCCAGGTCATCTTGCGCAGCACCCCATCACTCTCCTTCATGGTCAAATAGCCCTTACACAGCCTGGAGGTGTGTTTGGGGTCATTGTCCTGTTGAAAAATAAATGATTGTCCAACTAAACGCAAACCGGATGGAATAGCATGCCGCTGCAAGATGCTGTGGTAGCCATGCTGGTTCAGTATGCCTTCAATTTTGAATAAATGCCCAACAGTGTCACCAGCAAAGCACCCCCACACCATCACACCTCCTCCTCCATGCTTCACGGTGGGAACCAGGCATGTAGAGTCCATCCGTTCACCTTTTCTGCGTCGCACAAAGACACGGTGGTTGGAACCAAAGATCTCAAATTTGGACTCATCAGACCAAAGCACAGCTTTCCACTGGTCTAATGTCCATTCCTTGTGTTCTTTAGCCCAAACAAGTCTCTTCTGCTTGTTGCCTGTCCTTAGCAGTGGTTTCCTAGCAGATATTCTACCATGAAGGCCTGATTCACACAGTCTCCTCTTAACAGTTGTTCTAGAGATGTGTCTGCTGCTAGAACTCTGTGTGGCATTGACCTGGTCTCTAATCTGAGCTGCTGTTAACCTGCGATTTCTGAGGCTGGTGACTCGGATGAACTTCTCCTCCGCAGCAGAGGTGACTCTTGGTCTTCCTTTCCTGGGGCGGTCCGCATGTGAGCCAGTTTCTTTGTAGCGCTTGATGGTTTTTGTGACTGCACTTGGGGACACTTTCAACGTTTTCCCAATTTTTCGGACTGACTGACCTTCATTTCTTAAAGTAATGATGGCCACTCGTTTTTCTTTACTTAGCTGCTTTTTTCTTGCCATAATACAAATTATAACAGTCTATTCAGTAGGACTATCAGCTGTGTATCCACCTGACTTTTCCACAACGCAACTGATGGTCCCAACCCCATTTATAAAGCAAGAAATCCCACTTATTAAACCTGACAGGGCACACCTGTGAAGTGAAAACCATTTCAGGTGACTACCTCTTGAAGCTCATCAAGAGAATGCCAAGAGTGTGCAAAGCAGTAATCAAAGCAAAAGGTGGCTACTTTGAAGAACCTAGAATATGACATATTTTCAGTTGTTTCACACTTTTTTGTTATGTATATAATTCCACATGTGTTAATTCATAGTTTTGATGCCTTCAGTGTGAATCTACAATTTTCATAGTCATGAAAATAAAGAAAACTAATTGAATGAGAAGGTGTGTCCAAACTTTTGGTCTGTACTGTACATATGCTCTAAGGGTACCAGATAAATACAAGGTGCTGCAATACAAAGACTGTAATATAAGACGGCTACCAAAAGGTCTCTCTGCCCTTGGTAGTAGGGTGTCTGTTAACAGTTTCCCTCTTAGGTATAAACAGAGAACCAAACATTGTGCACAAAGTGCTCACTACTGACTTTTTCTGTGTATTGTCCACCAATACCAAAGAAAGCGCGGGGGTGTCTTTACTCTGTAGTCCCACTACTATGCAATGAAAACGCCCGCAAACAGAAGGGTGGCTTTATACTTTATTCCCTTCTAACAACAAGGCCTAGGAGGGGACAGGCAACCATGAAGACTTCAGAGGCTAGGCCTCTGGGCCTAGCAGAGCAGGCAGGGCTCTGTTAGCCAACATACACCCTCTCCCTGAGGAGGGTGGACTAGACTGACTGACAACCTCCCCCCTTGGAGTTGAAGGCTAGACTGACCTTCTGACTAACTAACTCCTCCTTCTCTATAGAGCGCTGGAATGGAACTAGATGGTTCCTCTCCAGGAAACTAGTTCTGCCAAGTTTTCTGCCACCTGCTGGTGAACCAGGCACATTACATCCTAATATAAACAGTTTGTCAGAAGCTATACACTTTTTGCAGGATATATACAGTCAGGTCCATAATTATTGGGACATCGACACAATTCTAACATTTTTGGCTCTATACACCACCACAATGGATTTAAAATAAAACAAACTGGATGTGCTTTAACTGCAGACTGTTAGCTTTAATTTGAGGGTATTTACATCCAAATCAGGTGAACGGTGTAGGAATTACAGCAGTTTGCGTATGTGCCTCCCACTTGTTAAGGAACCAAAAGTAATGGGACATAATAATAATCATAAATCAAACTTTCACTTTTTAATCCTTGGTTGTAAATCATTTGCAGTCAATTACAGCCTGAAGTCTGGAACGCATAGACATCATCAGACGCTGGGTTTCATCCCTGGTGATGCTCTGCCAGGCCTCTACTGTAACTGCCTTCTGTCCTGCTTGTTCTTGGGGCATTTTCACTTCAGTTTTGTCTTCAGCAAGTGAAATGCATGCTCAATCGGATTCAGGTGATTGACTCGGCCATTGCATAACATTCCGCTTCTTTCCCTTAAAAAACTATTTGGTGGATTTTGCAGCATGCTTTGGGTCATTGTCCATCTGCACTGTGAAGAGCCGTCCAATGAGTTCTGAAGCATTTGGGTGAATATGAGCAGATAATATTGCCCGAAACACTTCAGAATTCATCCTGCTGCTTTTGTCAAGTCACATCATCAATAAATACAAGAGAACCAGTTCCATTGGCAGCCATACATGCCCACGCCATGACACCACCACCAGCATGCTTCACTGATGAGGTGGTATGCTTAGGATCATGAGTAGTTCCTTTCCTTCTCCATAGTCTTTTCTTCCCATCACTCTGGTACAAGTTGATCTTGGTCTCATCTGTCCATAGGATGTTGTTCCAGAACTGTGAAGGCTTTTTTAGATGTCATTTGACAAACTCTAATCTGTCCTTCCTGTTTTTGAGGCTCACCAATGGTTTACATCTAGTGGTGAACCCTCTGTAATAACTCTCGTGAAGTCTTCTCTTGATTGTTGACTTTGACACCCCCCCCCCCCTACCTCCTGGAGAGTGTTCTTGATCTGGCCAACTCTTGTGAAGGGTGTTTTTTTCACCAGGAAAATAATTCTTCGGTCATCCACCACAGTTCTTTTCCGTGGTCTTCCGGGTCTTTTGGTGTTGCTGAGCTCACCGGTCCGTTCCTTCTTTTTAAGAATGTTCCAAACAGTTGTTTGGCTGCGCCTGATGTTTTTGCTATCCCTCTGATGGGTTTGTTGTGTTTTTTCAGCCTAATGATGGCTTCACTGATAGTGACAGCTCTTTGGATCTCATCTTGAGAGTTGACAGCAAAAGATTCCAATTGCAAATAGCACACTGGAAATGAACTCTGGAACTTTTATCTGCTCACTGAAATTGGGATAATGAGGGAATAACACACACCTGGCCATGAACAGCTGAGAAGCCAAATGTCCCATTACTTTTGGTTCCTTAACAAGTGTGAGGCACATATGCAAACTGTTGTAATTCCTACACCGTTCACCTGATTTGGATGCAAATACCCTCAAATTAAAGCTGACAGTCTGCAGTTAAATCACATCTTGTTTGTTTCATTTGAAATCCATTGTGGTGGTGTATAGAGCCAAAAATGTTACAATTGTGTCAATGTCCCAATATTTATGGACCTGACTGTAAGTAATTACGCAAGATGATACAGGATACACCATACAGATAGTTGGGTATACAAAAGGAGGTGGTAATGGCACTCTGGGAAATTGCACTTTTTTTTTACACTTATACACCCCAAAAAAAGCTTTAGTACAATGTAACTGCACCACAGAACAGCAATTAAGATGTCCTTTTTTTTACACTAATACACCCCAAAGGAAACCGTAGAACAATTGAAATGCACCGCAGAACGGTTAATATGACATACGTATATTTCCTATAAATACACCCTGCAACACAGCACTTGCACCCCAATAACAAACAAGGTTTGCTGGAATAACAGAAGTATCATCTAGTGCAAACCTAAAAGCAGCAGTATAATAGCAATTTGGATCCCCAATTAGTGCATCAAGGTGTAATAGAATCACTCCTATTACCCAGACTGTAACCTCTCTTATTGCACCCTGTTCTCCTTTAATAGTGTAGATGATGCCCCCTACGCTTTCCCTACACCTTGAATAATCTTTCCCTGAACTTGTAAATAGTTTTTTCAGCACAATAAAGTCTTTACTAGCACTGTCCCTAGCGCCTGCTGACGTCTAAGTATACTGCACTAAGTACACTGCAAAATGGCTAAATCCAAGATGGCTGAGGCTATTTATAGGGCTGTGACATCATAGGGGATGGCTGGCTGCTGATTGGCTGCAAGCATGGCTTTGTGGGTGATCCCTTGTTCCAAGAGTTCTTTGCTCCATGTCCTAACATGTGCAGCAGCCATTTTAGGAAAAAAATGTGCATCATTACCACGAAGCGCGAGGAAATTTGGATTTGGTGCGAATCGAATTTTATCTGAAATTCAGATCGAATTCCACTTTGTCAACTTCGATTCGCTCATCTGTAATAATAACGTTAACAATGATGTTTCTACTTTACTGGGAAATTTTTAGCGTTCATTTTACTAAAACATTAACATTGTGAGATTTTATAAATTTCCTGATTCAATGATACTCTGTCTGAGCTGAGATCTCAAGCGGGTGCTGTATGAAGTCTGTGCATTATGTCACCCGTAAGCACCTTTGTCTACTTCCAGTGTTGGACCCTAGGTCCTCTATCTGTGGTGTGTGTATGCATCAAGCCCAGGAGAGGATAGGATAGGAGTGATACTAACAAAAATGGAGATTGTAGTTGGTTCTCACTCTGACGCCCATGTTTCATGCAGTGATAGGAAGGGCGCACCTTTCTACCGACCTTACACGGCTGCAGTGGGTATTAACAGGCAAAGAAGTCTCATTGCACTGCACTTCTCTAGCTGATTTTCTTTAGTTGATCCGAGGTGTAGTTCCCAAGTTATGATACTTTTTCTTAATATGCAAATTAAGCTTTTGTGCAATGAGTGTGTCCACTCCTTTCTATGGCCAACCCCTCCTTGGCTGATTTGATTGACAGGGCCAGACAGTGGCAAAGCAGTGAGGGGGGAGCTGGCCACAGAAAAGAGCAGAACTTGGGTGCAACAAGATGAATGGTGGATCAATGGTGATGCCCTCATTGCACCAAAAGACTAATTTGTATATTAAGAAAAAGTATCATAACTTGGGAACAGAAAAACAACAACCTTTTAATCAGGTGAACCACAGCTATGCGTCTATTAGTTACCCAAAATATTATCAAATAACCAAACAACCTGTGTGGGAGTATAACTAAGCACCCATTCAAGAATGCCACAAATATAATACAAAAAACATCTTTTTTATGTGTCTACAAAAAGACATACAAATAAATATATCAAGACCAATCATAAAAATAATGCAGGTAGGTGCTATGAAGATGATACACCCCACCCAGCTCAAAATCTACACATGTAATATTGTTAAGGAATACTGTGCAAATATACATAATACAGTATGTGCGAGCTAAAAAGCAGCTGGATCCCTAACCACTCCCTCTATTAAATGTACACTGAATAGGTAACATCCGAGTCCGATTATCCACCAACAGTTACAACAAATATCACAGTAAAACGGAGGACATTATAGTCAGGCTCGGATGTCACCACCACAGGTAATGAGAGGTAAAAGGTAATCCACCCTCAAACGCTCAGTCACCTTAGACCTAGATACATAGGGGAAAGCACAGGATGAATCCAAACATAAATAATGGAGACCTGGAGGTGGCTGAAAACCCCCAAAGTTTTGTGCAATGAGTGTGTCCACTCCTTTCTATGGCCAACCCCTCCTTGGCTGATCTGATTGACAGGGCCAGATAGTAGCAAAGCAGTGAGGGGGGAGCTGGCCACAGAAAAAAGCAGAACTTGGGTGCAACAAGATGAATGGTGGATCAATGGTGATGCCCTCATTGCACCAAAAGACTAATTTGCATATTAAGAAAAAGTATCATAACTTGGGGGGGAAAAAAAAAACCCAACCTTTTAATCAGGTGAACCACAGCTATGCGTCTATGCAAACGGTCGGATAGGGAGGTCACAGGTGACAGATTTCCTTTAAGCATCCAGGAATAACGATGTACCACTTCTATTTTTCTTTATGCAATGGGACAGGGCAAACTCCAACATTAGACTATACTCTGAACCATTTTTACAGATTGCGTTAAACTACAGTTTTTCCTCTGCAGGATATAGGTCCTCTTGTTTATAAAGTATGCCTGGTAGCCTAAGACTTATTTATCCCAGACATCTGGCTCTGGAGATTCAAAGGTCCTAATTAGACAACTTCTCCACAGAACTTCTACTCGCACCTCCTGGTATACCTCTGGCATGTTTGTTAGTATATCCTTGTTCCTTTTCTCTGCTTGTTTGCAGCTTTGCTTGTCTATGGCTGATTTAGTCCAGAGCAGGGTTCAGAAATTACTGCTCTTCTTATTGTCTCACTCTATACAGAGTACAGACTCCAGGGGCAAAGATGTTTAACAAATAGAGTCTGTTTGCCACCCTACATATCACCACTGCAAATAAGCTCATATGATTGCAATTAGTTTAAAAGAACAGGCTACATCATGGATCCAGGGGCCATTATTTCAACTGAATGAAACTATAAGGCCTCTGCTGCCACTGAAGTCACCCCTGCCGCACCCCAAGCAAACATACCATTTAAGACTAGAGACATAGTGTATAGTTGACTTGTTCCCTTTTTATATTCTCCTTTTCTCCTCCACAGTGGAGTGACATGGGTGATGGCATATGAGGAGGATAGGAGCGAAGGAGTCATCACGAATACTTCGGCATCTGGAGTTCCAGTCTTGTACAAAGGAAGTCACCAGGATCAGAAGCACACTAGTCTTTAGACAAAGTAAGTGTTGTCTATGTGTCTAAATGCTGCTTCATTTGGTGTCATGTTGGCTGTGGGGTGGATAAAATTGGAGGAAGGTAAGTGAAAGCTCCATGTGTCACTGCATCCCTCTCCCAATACAGACAGCAGTGCCTGAACATTCCTCTTAGAAGTCCAGAAGTTTTTTTTTTTATTACTTTTATCTGGGTAGTTCTGGTGTAAATACATTAAGAAATACGGTGCTCAGAATGATTGCCATATTTTTTAAGCACCTGTTCTACTTTTTCCAATGTAAAAGTGGGCTGAGACAAAATACAACTTTTTAAAATTACAATTTGAATTTAATTAAAATTTCTTCTACTTGAAAACACAAATTTATCAGAAATCTGGTGTGTTGCACTTGTTCTGCACTGTTCTGTGAGTGATTGATTCAGGTACACTAGCAAACTAGGTGCCGGGGGCCTATACTAAGTTTTGCAATGGGGCCCTATTAAATCCAGTAGATAACATAGGAGTCCTGTCACATTTCTGCTGTCACTAAGTTCTGAAGCAGCATCTTGTTTGTGACCGTGCACACATCTTGATGTTGCAGCGGTGGCACTGAAAGTAAGGAGGAGTGATGATTATATCCTGCTGTATGGTCTCTGAATTTCTTTTTCTGATCTCAGGTCTGAATTTAGTTAGGGGTCCGTGTCTTCATTTGTTTTAATTTCTGGCGTGATTCTGATCTGGAGTGTAAATAAATTTAGGGTTTTGGTTTAGGTCTGGTCTGGAGTCTGCATTAACTTTGACGTCTGGTCAAGAGTTTGAATTAATTTAAGGGTCTTAACAAATTTTGGCTTCTGTTCTGATGACTGCACAGGTAATGTAAGTGCCATGTATGTGAGAACAATGCAAAGACTTTGTCTGTAGTGCTCTGGCGGTGGGAGATCTTAGAGCCTGCAGGAGCCAAAGCAGCAGACAGCCCTGCATCCTGGTGAGTGACTGTGCTCTTCATAGGCAGCAGCTTCAGTGCAATATATATTTTTTAATGTTAGCCCCTACACTCCCTTAGAGTCCATGCACATCTACCACCCCCTACTAAGATCTCTCCCACCTCTGCAACTTTTTTTCTCCAAGACCGCTCACTTCCCCCAGTAGATCCCTCTCTTTGATGGAACCCCATTCCCACCTACTGTCTCCATTCTATCCCCCCCATAGAACTCCTGGGTTCTCACAGACACTATGCTCCCAGGTTCCCAAGTCTTTCTTTCACTGTTTCCCTTGGTTCCACCTTCTGTCACTCAGACTGCTTCCCAGAATCCCTTCCTACGGTCTGTTCCCCAGAGTTCACCCCTGACATAGACTGCTCTCCAGAGATCTCTCCTCTGATATAGACTGCTTCTAATTCCCCTTCCCTTTCTCACATAAACTGCTTTCCAGGTTTCCCCTGTCCACCTCTATTAAACACACACACACTTTAGCAAAGGTGACCGGCCAGAATAACATAAGACATTAAGCTAACTTACACTAAACAGGCAGATGAAATGAATGTAGGACTCCATCCAAATAAACTTCAGCCAAAGCCAAGGATGACACAGCCAGAGTGTAGATAACAGTTATTGATGGACCAGCAGTAGTGACTGTTAGATTGATTGTAACAGAGGATCAGCAGAATTGTCTGTTGTCTCCCTCCCTTTCTGCTAACATAGTGTGGATGCATTATATTCCTCCTCCTCGTATTCCTCCAGATACTCTCTTGTGCAGCTTAGGTGGGAGGTAGGGGGTTGAGAGAAGGGTCGAACAGTCATATAATTTTTGCATTTTTCTGGTGACATAGTTTATTTCACTTGAAAGGGTTAACGTGCACTATTTAATACTGTCTAGCTGCATGTTATATGTATGTTGTGATATATCTTGTTCATTTGCACTGTATTTGTGAGGCTCTGTGGAAAGGGTTAATGAATACTGAAAGACTTTTGGGACTTTGAATGAGAAGCTGGTAATTTTCCACAGCTGCCATAGGATTTAAAGAAGAACATGTTTTGGAGGGAAAAGGCCAGACTTGTTTTCCACTCCAGACAAACTGACCTTGTGACTGTCGGGTTTAGTTCTGTTGTTATGTCTGGAAACTTGTTTTTGTCTGGAAAAACTGCTGTGTCATTGACATTGAGTATAATTGAAGCTCTAATGTAAGTCTAAGCCAGATGGGAGTGATCTGTTTGTGCTAAGTTTCTCCACTCCACTCCCCCCCCCCCCCACTAGAAGGTGCTAGTGTAGCCAGAAACTGTATATAAGGAGAGTAGTCAGAGCCCCTAGTGTTCTGCAGTTAGGGAACAGTGCTTGGAGTTGGAGACTCTGCCAGTCTGTATAAATGAATGACCATAAGAAGAAGTTGAGATGGGGACGCTGAGCCATAGATGATGGGTCACCAGCCCTGTGACCAAAGAGCCACCCGGACTACTGAGCTTCAGACCATGTGCCTTCATCCTTTGGCCAGGGTACCAGCCTTCTGTGAGAGAGAGAGGAACAGCTAGCTCAGGCCTTTCCCCAGCATCAAACCCTCCTTCTGCCAGGGAGGAGACTGAAGAAGCCAGCCCAATGCCTCGCCTATATTGTTCTGCACCTAATTAGCACACTTGTTTACTGCAGACCCTGACTCTCTGGACTTATTTCCCATTGGGGTGCACCACATCTAACTTTGGCCTTCGATTCTACAACAGGAATCCGAAGCCGACTTTTGGATCCCTGTTTTAAAATGTTTTTAAAGTTGTAGAATCGAATCCCAAAGTTATTCACCGAAGTGTCGCGCAACTGCGGACTTAACGGATTTTGCGTCCCTGCAGCACATACATTTTAATGCTGTATGAAGTCAGGTCTCCGTAGAGCATTACAATGAAGTTTAGGAATCTTGGCTCCGAAGCTCAATTCGAAGCTCACCCCTAGTCATAATGTTCATTATGATTGATGCAAATTGCAATCTGTGATTAAAGGGGTTTTGTCACTTCAGCAAGTGGCATTTATCATGTAGAGAAAGTTAATATAAGCTACTTACTAATGTATTGTGATTCTCCATAGTGCCTCTTTTGCTGGCTAGATTAAATTTTCTATTACATTATACACTGCTTGTTTCCATGGTTACGACCACCCTGCAATCCATCAGCAGTGGTCGTGCTTGCACATGATAGGAAAAAGTGTCGGCCCCTCTGGTGACCGGGACCGTGGGAGCTCGCATAGGCTGGTGCTTTTTCCCATAGCGTGCAAGCACGGCCACCGCTGCTGGATTGCAGGGTGGTCGTAGCCATGGAAACGAGCAGTGTATAATGTGATGGAAAAATGAATCCAGCCAGCAAAGGAGGCTATATGAACAATCACAATACATAAGTAAGTGGTTTGTATTAATTTTCTCTACATGATAACTGCTAGCTGCTGAAGTGACACAACACATTTAAGGCTTCCTACAGAGATGTAAACTTAGCCATAACATTGCAATGACTCTGAAGTCCGTAGTTGCCCATCTCCTCCCATATGGGGTTCAATCCACTGCGTGGACTGGGAGGGAGACGATGTCCTGTATGGATTTGAATGCCACTGCTGGTAAATATCCTACTGATCCTTCTCCATAGATTCTTTTACGACTTTATTAAATGGTTACTAAAATGTATTGAAAAAATGTACAGTAATTTTTTCCCCCCACAAAGTGGTTTCATTTTGTAACAATGTTGAAAACAATCCAATACACATATAGGTATTGCTGCAAAATGGTACCAATGAAAACTATGTTGCTCTTAAAATTCACATATAGCTACAGAAAAATTAAAACGTTATTACTAGGGATGAGCGAATCGACTTCGAATGAAACATCCAAAGTCGATTCGCATAAAACTTCGTTCTAATACTGTACGGAGCAGAAGCTCCGTACAGTATTAGCAAGTATTGGCTCCGATGAGCTGAAGTTATTACTTTGCATAATAACTTCAGAAATTGATTCATACTGTAAAAAAAAACATTTCCTGAACTCGAGTTCAGTTCCAAGGTAGCGCTTGGAACCGAACTCGAGTTCTGGAAATGTTTTTTTACAGTACAAATTAATTTATTAAGTTATTGTGCGAAGTCTCGCGAGACTTCGCAAAGCAATAACTTTGGCTCATCGGAACCAATACATTCTAATACTGTACGGAGCTCCTGCTCCGTACAGTATTAGAACAAAGTTTTATGCGAATCAACTTCGGATGTTTTATCTGAAGTCGATTCGCTCATCCCTAGTTGCAACATAAAAAAGTTATTTTTCATGACCGACGTATCATTGTGCAAAAGTAGTAAAACCTAAAGAAAAACGACACAGACTTGCATTTGGTATGGCCGCAATGGACAGGCCCCTAGAATACAAGGAACACACTAGATATGTATCATTTATAATGTAAAATCAATGGCAGAATCTGTTTTTTTCCATTTCCCTAAAATGAGTTAAAAAAGCTTATTCAATGAGTTATATACATAAACCAAAATGGAACCACTGAGAAATACAACTTATCCCACAACAAGCAAGCCATCATACAGCAACATCGATGGGAAAAAAAAAAGTTATGGCTCTCTGAATGCGGTGACACAAAGCTGAAAATTCCTGAGGGCATTGATGCCAAAGTATCCTTGCTCTTTAAATGTTTTGCATTATAATTAGAGATGAGCGAATCGAATCCCACGAAGGGGAATTAGATCCGAATTTCAGCATAAATTTGTTTCACCTAGAAGCCGAATTTCCTCGTGCTTCGTGTCAGCGAATCGATTTAACCTGAAATAGTATAAAAAAAATAAAGAAAATTCAAACTTACTGTACCTCCTGCATTTGCTCGCGACGGGCCGCCAGCCTCCATCTTGCTTGAAGATCTCGGCCGAAATTCACGTGTGTAGCGAGATTACATCATCACGCCGGCCGGGGTGATGACGTCATACATCATCAAGCAGGCCAGCGTGATGATGTAATCTCACGCCGCACGGGATTTTGGCCAAGATCTTCAAGCAAGATGGTCGTGAGCAAATGGAGGCGGTAAGTTTGCTAAAAAAAAAAAATTTATTCTTAATTTTACACTCAGATGCGGCATCTGAGTAGTACAATGACAGGGGCGGCGCTATCGCAGCTCCCTGTCATTGCACCCGCTACATACAAAAAAATGCGCTTTGTGGCGAAGTAATTCGTCACGAAGCGAATTTTTGGGGAAAATTCTGCGAAGCAGCCGAATCGAATTTTCAAGAAATTTGCTAATCTCTAATTGCAATCTTTTTTTTTTACAATCATTTTTTTTTCTTTCAGATTTCTAGGTTATATTATAACTGGACCTACAAAGAAGATGAAGAGGACCTTTTTTTAACTCCTTGATTAATGACAGCAATAAGGTCACAGCTATCATAAATGATAATGACACCTTGGAACAGGACACTATTGACTACCAGTTAGTGGTCTCCTCAGTGGTTTGTTTACTGGGGACCACAGGAAATGGTCTGGTCATCTGGTTCTGCCTCTTCAGGATGGAGACGATCGTCAATGTAGTCTGGTTCCTCAACCTAGCTATAGTTGATTTTACTTTTGCACTGTATATTTCTTTGATCTTTATAAACAGAGCACTTGATGGTCACTGGCCATTGAGAAATTACATGTCTGAGATCACCTGGTTTGTTTTTTATCTCAGTATGGCCATCACTGTCCTCCAGCTCACTGTAATCAGTGTAGACTGTTGTATCTGTGTCTTATTTCCAGGATGGTGTCGGAAGCACCGGACAATGATATTTGCTCTGATTGTAGGCTTGATCATTTGGGTTATTTCTATTTCTTCACATTTAATTACTTACAGCTATGGAGATAGATTGTATCACACTACTTCTTGCTTAGTTATTACAAGGATTTTTTTTTCTTCCTTCTTCCATTCATTATTATCATCATGTCCTTCACAGTCCTTGTCTTGCATATAAAACATATAGGCATCATCAAATCTTCAAAACCTCTTAAGGTCATTGTAGCCATGGTAATTGCTTACTTTATTTGTTGGTTCCCTTATCATTTGTTTGTCCTTCTTGAAACACTTCTAAGTAGAGACATAAGGAATTACTACAGACGAAAAAATGAAGCATATCAAGAAAAGAACACTGTCCCTACTGTGAAACATGGAGGAGGCTCTGTTATGTTCTGGGGCTGCTTTGCTGCGTCTGGCACAGGGTGTCTTGAATCTGTGCAGGGTACAATGAAATCTCAAGACTATCAAGGAATTCTAGAGAGAAATGTACTAGCCAGTGTCAGAAAGCTTGGTCTCAGTCGCAGGTCATGGGTCTTGCAACAGGACAATGACCCAAAACAGACCGCTAAAAACACCCAAGAATGGCTAAGAGGAAAAAATTGGACTATTCTAAAGTGGCCTTCTATGAGCCCTGACCTCAATCCTATTGAGCATCTTTGGAAGGAGCTGAAACATGCAGTCTGGAAAAGGCACCCTTCAAACCGGACACAACTGGAGCAGTTTGCTCATGAGGAGTGGGCCAAAATACCTGCTGAGAGGTGCAGATGTCTCATTGACAGTTACAGGAAGCGTTTGATTGCAGTGATTGCCTCAAAAGGTTGCGCAACAAAATATTAAGTTAGGGGTACCATCATTTTTGTCCATGCCTGTTTCATGAGTTTATTTTTTTACATAATTCTGTTGAAGCATGGTTGAAAAACAATGTCTGACTTTCATTGGTTAACATTTATAGAATTTTAATTTATTATTACTTTTGTCAGATTAAAGTTATTTCTGTGACCATTGTGACTTTTTCTTTCATTGACCAAAGGGTACCAACAATTTTGTCCACGTCTGTATATCTTTGTAACTGGACTGAAAATAAGTGCACATCTAATGCTTTTTAATTGTTGTATTAATCCCATTCTCTACATCTTCATTGGTCGGGACACCAAACAAAAATTATGTGGCTCTTTCCAGACTATATTTAAGAAGGTCTTTAGAGAAGACATGAGCCAGATGAATTTCAATAAACATGAACCATGTAACTCCTTAAGGCTTGTGCCAAAATCAACTAATACAAGAGTTTAGTGACTATAGAATAGAGATGGTTCAACAAAATACCTCTGGTCCTTTTGATATATTAAGGCCCATAGATGTCATCGATTGGGGGTATCCACAGAGATTGGCTATGTAAGAGCAATCCTCATCGAGGCTGACCTATTAGATGACCAGCCTTTCCAATACATGCATGAAATCTTAAATTTCCCTTTTACAGTAGTTGCTGCTGCAGGGGAAATCAGTATAATTAGTTGAACCAGACCCCCAAAGATCAGCTAACATCCAGGGTCCCTTTTTTATTTCAAATAAGGGGTTAACTTTCTTAGGCAGCTCATTTAATAATGTGAAATCTCTGCAAAAGCCCATCTCTTTGATACAACCACCATTCATCTGGATTTTTCTGGAGGGATTTTTTATTCTCCTGTCTTCTGTACTTTTTGCATTGACCACTTATTTCAGAGGCTCACCATATTTTGGCCACAGTTTAAAGTGGCTGTACCAAAGGAGTTTCATTGTATTTTTGATTTATTACCTGTTGTTTTGCTGTAATTTTTCTTTTTAAAATCTTTTTATTGATTTTATAACAGAAATAGGGGTGTACAAACAATAGTGCCATCAAGCAGATTCTACAAAAGTGTACAAGTAAGTCCGCACAAAATGGTATACAGCTATAGGACAAAGGTACAATTTAGTACATTAAAGTACATTAAAATACAGCCTGACCGACTAAGGCAGATAAGGCATGCTAAAATGCGAGAGACAGTCATTATCGGTAAGTTAACCATTACACCCTGTTATCTGATAGCATCACGTCGTCAGACAAACAAAGCTATGTTAAACAATCTTCACTGAGCCGGGACGTGCGAGACCAACATCCCTTTTTATTTCAGAGAAAACCCTTGTCCGGATGGAGCAAGAAGCCAAGCGGATAGTACCTAGCTTCTGACATAATAATATCAAGTGTGGTAAAACCATAAAGGAAGAATATAAGCAAGAGGAAACTATAAATGAAAATGGAAATAAAAATAAACTGAACAATTAAGTAGGAAGGGCATTCATTTACCACCAATGTGAAGGCGGAAGACTGAACCTACAGAATGTAATGTAAAACTGGTAATCTGTGAGCTAGCTGGAGTGACCAGGCATCTCGCCGACACGGCATAAGAAGTTAGTGTCAAGCATCTCACCAAAGATAATGCACTGAGCCTAGGGTAATAGTGTGGTGGACCCTTATGGGTGGGGACTAAAGAGAGGGAGTATCAAGTTCAGAAATCTGTTGAGTGGTGATGTAATCGGTATTATCTCTCCAGGGGGACCAGATTTTCAGGTATTTATGATGCGAGCGTGTTTCCCAGTGCGACAACTCCTCTAGTCTAGCTAAAGCTTCTACTTTATTTTTCCACTGGGATATAGACGGTGTAATAGTTGACTTCCAGTTGTGAGCGATTAGAAGTCTGGCTGCTGCCAATAGGATGCTCAGAAGTACCTTTTTTGGGTTCGCTAAAGGGTGCGTTAGTAGAGACAGAAGGGCTGTCTTAGGGCAAGTCGGGAGAGAAACTATACTTAGTCCCAGTATGACTCTAATTAAGTTAAAGATTTTATCCCAATACATCCGAATATATGGGCATGACCACCAAATGTGTAGAAAGGATCCTTTCTCGACCAAGCATCTCCAGCATCTGTCAGAAGAGCTGCTATACATCAGACTCAGTCTTACAGGGGTTAAGTACCACCTGGTGAGTACTTTGTATGCATTTTCTTGTATTGTGACACATCTCGAAGACAATCTGGGTGCGTTCAACAATACTCTGTTATCCTCTGCTGAGAATTTTACGTTTAGGTCCCTTTCCCATTCCTTTAAAAAATATAAGGAGGGGGGGGGATTCTAGTAATAGCAGGTTCTTAGAGACAGTGGAGATTATTTTTATAGGATAGCGAGTTTGTGAGACTAGTTTTTCAAACCAGGATAGTGATGCGTCTGATCTTATTTTCTTAATGGTGGGACTTATAGAGTTTTTCAGACAAGAATATTGTATCTGATTTAGATTGGGTAATTGGAACTTCTTTATCACATTTGTAACACTTAGGAAGGTACCTTCACTGTCTAAGAGTTCCTCAATAGGGAGTGTTGAGTCCCGTATTTGTGTAGGCAAGATTTTAAAGCAATCCGTGTGTAGGCTGAGGCAATCCCTAATGGTCATGAGGGGGGAAGGGAAGGGCATACAACTTCTTCTTACCTCTGGGACGTTCCAGATTGACAGAGTGGTTAAAATGAGTGGGTTATCCATGCTCCGGGACGTAGCTCTACTAGTATCAGACATCAATAGAGGCCTGATCGGGAAACCTATCAGTTTCTCCTCTAGTGGGATCCAGAGCTTATGTTTAGGCTGTCTCAGTAGATCAATGATCCTATTTATATGAACCGCTCTGTGGTATCTTGTGATGGAAGGGAAGCCGATTCCTCCTTTAACAAAGGGCAGCAGTAAGATCTTGTTAGAAATTCTAGGTTTCTTGTTTCCCCAAATGTAGGAAGAACAGATTTTCCTAAAGGAATTGAAAAAGCTACTGGGTAGTTTTATCGGTAGAACTTGCAGTAAGTAGGTGATTTTAGGTACTATAAGGGAGTTAAAAATATTGCGCCTGCCTAGCCAGGAAATGAACGAGGGAGACCATGAATTTAAAGTATCAGGAATTGCTTTGAGCAAAGGCGGAAAGTTGGCTTCATATAATTTAGCTAGGTCAGATGTTATGTTTATGCCTAGAAATTTTACATGGGATTGTGACCACTCAAAAGGGGAATTTGTTTTAATCTTTTTTAAGAGATTGTGCGGGAGGTTTATGTTCATAGCCTCAGACTTCGGGAGGTTTATCTTAAAATTCGCAATAGTTTTGCTGTAATTTTAAGGGTACTTTCACACTTGCGTTTTTCTTTTCCGGCATAGAGTTCCGTCCTAGGGGCTCTATACTGGAAAAGAACTGATCAGGTATATACCCATGCATTCTGAATGGAGAGGCAAAAGGTATATCCCCATGCATTCTGATAAGGCAAAAGATAAAACCGTAGCATGCTACGGTTTTATCTCCGGCCAAAAAACTGAAGACTTGCCTGAATGCCGGATCCGACATTTTTCCCCATAGGATTGTATTAGTGCCGGATTCGGCATTCAAAATACCGGAATGCCGGATCCGTCCTTCCGGTCTGAGCATGCGCAGTTGGGTAAAAATGTTTAAAAAAATACAAGACGGATTCGTCTGTCCGCATGACAAGCGGAGAGATGGATCCGTTCTTGCAATGCATTTGTGAGACGCATCCGCATCTGGATGCGTCTCACAAATGCTTTCAGTCACATCCAGATCGGCGGATCCGGCAGGCAGTTCCGACGACGGAACTGCTTGCCGGATCACACTGCCGCAAGTGTGAAAGTAGCCTTACTTGCCACTTGTTGTTTGACTATGAATTCTTAGATTCAGGAATAAAATAGGCTTCACAAAGTTAAGGTGCGTAAAAAGTTTACTAAACTGTAATAAAATAAATAAGTAACGTAAGTAACAGTCGCCTAAGGTAAAACAAATGAGAGAGCTCCCCATCCACCAATTTACAAAGAAAAAAAATATTAAAAAAGCCTGGATGTTAGAGTAACAAGAGATTCTTTTGTAAGGATCTTTTTGCTTCTGATCGTCCTAAATGTATAGTCTCTAGTACAATAAACATGAGGATCTTGATCTTGACTTTGGAATCCTGCCCTTGTCAACCTCGTCTTTTCATTAAAAGGTCATGACATCAGCAGTTGATGCCCATCCCATTAAAGGGGTGTCTGATATTCGTTTGTTGACATTGCAGCAGTGAGCAGTTATAATTATAGCTTCTCCATTCCATTCACTTGAATAGGAAAGAGCAGTAGTAGTAGTTACACTCTGTCCCATTCAAGTGAATAAAACGCAGGAGCTGTAATCACATTGCAGCAGTTAATTCAGCATGAGTTCTGCATTTTCTTCATACAGGTGAGCGGCTGGGGTGCTAGGATTCTGACCCCTGCTGATCTGATATTTATCACCTATCCTGAGGAGAGGTATTAATATAGGAAACCAGACAACCCCATCAAAGGGTTCTCCAACACCCCCAAGTATCAAAGTCAATTTTCCATTTATTGGTGCTCTGTCCACCAGACTGCACAGAGTTTAATACCAGGACATAAATGTGAACCTTCCAAGTTTTCAGCTGCTCTTACTAAACACTCAGAGGGGAATTTATCATGAGTGTAATATCTGGAGTAAGTGTTGATTGAGTTGACATATATCATATGTCTCATGTTTGATAAAATTTGTCTTATCCTTAAACCTAAGACTTTTGTCTAGAAAAGCTCCTCCAATTTTCCTATTCCGCCCTCCTGGAGTGAGAATGCGACTTTTTGGCGACTTATTAAAGAAAGCCAAAATTATAAATCTGGAGTGAAGCTCATTAATAGAAATAATCAAATCGAAGTTGACGATGTAGAATTCGATGCAAATCTCAGGAAAAATTCGATTTGCACCGAAGCCGAATTTCATTGCTCTTTGTGGTAACGAATCATATTTTTTCCTAAAATGGCTGCTGCACGTGTGAGGACATGGAGAAAGAAACTCAGGAAAGCCGGGATTACCCATAATGCTATGCATGCAGCCAATCAGCAGCCAACCAGTCCTGTGATGTCACAGCCCTATAAATAGCGGCAGTCATCTTGGATTCTGCCATTTTCCAGTGTACTTAGTGCAGGGAGAGACGTCAGCAGGCGCTAGGGACAGTGCTAGGAAAGACTTTATTGTGCTGAAAAAGCGATTTACAAGTACAGGGCAAGATTATTCAAGGTGTAGGGAAAGGATAGGGAGGAATCATTCCACAGCATTTATGTAGAACAGGGATCAGTCGGGGAGGTTACAGCCTGGGGAATAGGAACAATCCTGTTACACCTTGCTGCACTGACTGGGGATCCAAATTGCCATTATACAGCTCTGTAATTCCAGCAAACCGTTCTTGTTATTGGGGTGCAAGTTCTGTGTGATACAGACATTAACAGGGTTTATTACAAGGAAATATTTCTACGTCTTATTTGCCCTTGTGCGGTGCAGTTCTATGTTCTAAAGAATTTCTTGGCTTGTATTATTGGGAAAAAAGGGGCTTATTAGCTGTTGTGTGGTGAAGTGCGAAAATTACAGCCCTTTTTGTCGTGTATTAGTGGCAAAAGTAAAATATATTTGGCGGTCAGTGGTGCAGTTTTATGTTGAAAAGCCTTTTGTGGCATGTATTAGCGGAAAAAGAAAACATATTTGCTGGTCAGCAGTGCAGTTATTTGTTTTAAAGCCATTTTTTCCGTGTATTAGTGGCAAAACAAAAATATCTTTTCCGTTCAGCGGTGCACTTATGTTTTAAAGCCTTTTGTGACATGTATTAGCGGAAAAAGAAAAAACATCTTTGCCGGTCAGCGGTGCAGTTATATGTTTTCAAGCCATTTTTGCCGTGTATTAGTGGCAAAACAAAAATATATTTGCCGCTCAGTGGCACAGTTATGTTTTAAAGACTTTTGTGGCATGTATTAGCGTAAAAAGAAAAAAATATATATTTGCCGGTCAGTGGTGCAGTTATATGTTTTAAAGCCATTTTTGCCGAGTATTAGTGGCAAAACAATAATATATTTGCCGTTTAGCGGTGCAGTTATATGTTTAAAAGACTTTTGTGGCGTGTATTAGCGGAAAAATAAAAAAATATATTTGCCGGTCAGTGGTGCAGTTATATGTTTTAAAGCCTTTTGTGGCGTGTATTAGTGGCAAAACAAAAATATATTTGCAGTTCAGCAGTGCAGTTATATGTCTTAAAGCTTTTTGTGGCGTGTATTAGCGGAAATTTTTTTTTTTAAATTGTCGGTCAGCGGTGCAGTCATATGTTGTTTTTTTTTTTTTCAATGCTTTATTAAAAAGGTAATTCAATAGTACATATAAAGTAAAGAAGCAAAGTGCAGCAGTATACAATATTATGCTGCCTATCCACAGATACAATAATTAAAGTACACAAAGTGGAGGATCAAGTTCCTCCTAAAAGTAACATGTAAAATAAAAAATAAAAATAAAAACATATTAATCTAACAGTTCAAGTGAACTAGGATCTCTGTTGTGGTTCTTAGAGAAGCTTAACCTAGGGGAGACCACCGTAGTGATCATGGTTATCTATCAAAGCATGAGCTAAAAGTAATTTAAATATCAGTACCCAATCTGGAGGGTCCAATTCCACCTAAAGGTAACATGTAGTAAGCATAGTGAAATGTAGGATCAAGTGATCATGGATCTTTGCTGTGGTTCTTAGTGTGGCTTAGATTGTAAGGGCTACCGTGATAAACTAGAGCGTCTACCTGAGTACAAGCTAGAGTTGAGTACCCTAGAGCGTGATAGGTACTCTAGAGCATGATAATGATAATGATATTCTGGAGCATGTTAATCAGGAGCATGTTAATCTGGAGCAGGACCAGCGCAAGGACAGAAGGTACCTAAGAAGGTAGGTGTAGGGGTGTAAATGGTCCAGGCATTAAGAGACAGGGTGTTCTCTGAAGACCTTCCACTTAGGCCATATACTATTAAACTTATGTATTGAGCGCATTTCCCATGCAGATATCTCTTCAAACCTGTACAGCTGGTCGACTTTAAGGGACCATTGTTCCATTGAAGGAAGTTCTTCAGAGAGCCAATATCTAGGTATCAAAAACCTGGCAGCCATGATCATAAATTTGAACAGCTGAAGCTCCAGGTTATGGGAGGAAGTATAAAGGTTTAGAAGGGCGGACTCAGGGGAAGGACTATATGAGGTTTGGCATATTTGATTGCATGCTTGGAAGATCTGCTCCCACCATTTTTTGATACTTGGGCAAGTCCACCAGATATGGAGGAAGGTGCCTCTGTCTTTCTTGCACCTCTAACAAATGTCGGAGGCGGACGTCGAGAACAGATAGGTCTTGTCTGGGGTTTTGTACCATCTTGTAATGATATTGTATCCATTTTCTTGAAATCTCACACAACTTAATGATTTATGGGGGGAGGATAGGATATGCTCGATCTCAGAACTGGAAAAAGTGGTGTCAAGATCTTTCTCCCAGAGTCTGATGAAGGCTGGGGTGGTTTTGGTGGGGGGATTCTGAGTTTTTTGTATATTTGCGAAATGAGCTTCAGAGGATTTCGAGGGCAGCTGATTAGACTCTCAAACCAGACCTGAGGACGGTATAAATCCTTGAGATGGACATTTTGGGAGAGGTATGCTTTTAAAAAGTGTAGGGAATGCATCCCCGTTTTTTGTCCTAGGTGTTCCAGAGTAAGGGTTTGTGAGTCTAAAAGGAGTTCCTGAATCGTTAAAGGGGAATATCTAAATTTAGGGGGTAAGCTGTCATACAGAGCTTTAGGGGCCAGATTTAGTACATCCCTAAGTTGTAAAAGCGGGGAAGGAAGGGGAATTGAGTACTGTGATTTTTAAACCAATACCAAGTAGAAAGAGTAGCTTTCACTAAGGGAGTGGCTTGGGCAAGGGCCAGATGGGTAGTCTTGGAGCCCAGGAGTATAGCTCCGAATGAGGTGCCTAACATGTGTTGCTCCATGTTTACCCAGGATTTCTTTGCTGGGGCTCTCAGCCAATCCACTACTCTGGCGAGGAGGATTGCCTTGCCATAAAGTTCGGGATCTGGTAGCGCAATTCCGCCTAGATTTTTGGGCCGGCTTAATGTGTCATATGAGAGACGTGCTTTCTTTTTGTTCCATATAAAGGATCTAAAGATAGATCTAAGAGCCTTATAGAAGGACTTAGGGACAGGGATGGGCAGGACCTGTTGAAGGTAGGTTAATTTTGGAAGAACTAAAGATGTGAGGATATTTTTCCTACCAAACCATGACAATATGGGGAGGTCAAGTCTGTCTAAATCTTCCGTAATATTTTTTAAAAGAGGTGAGTAATTGAGAGAGAAGAGTTGGTATGGGTTGGGGCTAATTTTCACTCCTAAATACGTTAAGTGGGGCGAGGACCAGTTGAACGGAGAGCTTTGTTCTAATTTTTTATTTAGGGGAGGGGAGATACCTATGCTGATGATCAGAGATTTATTGTGGTTAATTCTAAAGTTGGAAAGGGAGCTGTAAATCTCTAAATTCTTGGTAGGGCCCTGTCTGGGTTACTTATTATGACAAGTAAGTCGTCAGCGAAAGTAGCGGTCTTGTGATCTTGATCTCCCAGATAAAATCCTTTAATTTCTTGATCCAGTCTTATCGTTTGAAGGAGTGGCTCTAGCGTTAGGACGAACAAGAGAGGGGAAAGGGGGCATCCTTGTCTGGTTCCATTCTTTATTAGGAAGGGATCTGAGATTTGATTGTTTACCATTACAGAAGCAGAGGCATTATTATACATTGCGTCAATTGCGGACAAGAAGGCAATTGGGAAGTTAAAACCTGTTTCATAAAAGACCACCTCACTCTGTCAAAGGCCTTCTCAGCATCTGTGCTGAGAAGGATTAGAGGGATGTTTTTACGCTTTGCATAATAAAGAATGTTCAGTACTCTAGTTGTCTTATCCTTCCCCTCTCTACCCTTCACAAAGACTACTTGATCCCTATGTATCAAAAGGGGTAAAAGCTTTGCTAGCCTATTAGCCATTAATTTGGCTAGAAGTTTGAGGTCCACATTTAGGAATGAAATAGGCCTGTAATTTTGGCATAAGGTATGGTCCTTGCCCTCCTTTGGAATAAGGGTGATATGGGCTTTGGTCATGTCTCTAGAGAGGGAGTGACCTTCCATCGCGGAGTTAAAGACTTTGATCAAATGTGGGCCTAGAGTATCTATAAATTCAGAATAGTAGGGGATTGGGAGACCATCTGGTCCAGGGCATTTCCCTTTAGGGGATTGTTGTATAGCTTCTGAAAGTTCTATAGAGGTGAAGGGATTAGCTAATTTTTGTTTATCAATTTCTGATAGACTTGGAAGTTTTAGTTTGTTAAGATAATCTGAAAGTAACAATTGTGGGATTATCCCTAATGGGATCCGGGTTCTCTGAATCTATATTGTAAAGGGATTCATAGAAGCTTCTGAAATGTTTAGTAGTGTTGAGCGCGAATATTCGAATTGCGCATTTTTTTCTCGAATATCGCGATTTTGAGATTTCGCGAATATTTAGAATATAGTGCTATATATTTGCGAAATCGAATATTTGTTTTTTTGTGTTTTTTTTTTTGTTTTTTTTATGCTCCAGTCAGTGCCCGTTGCCGCTTCTGCCGACTTCCGTGCTCATGGACAGTCCCCATCACCATGGGAACGTCTCCATATACTAGAATGTACTGTCGGATTTGAGAATTACGTTGAAATCACAATTCGATTATTTCAAGTTATAATAATCGAATTGCGATTTCAACTTAACACTGCTATATTCCATATTCGTTAATTCTATTCCTAATATGGAATATAGCAGTGCTAAGTTGAAATCGCAATTCGATTATTATAACTTGAAATAATCGCATTGCGATTTCAACTTGGACCTGGTATACTATGGTTGGCTTCAATGGCTTGGTAGAATTAGCGAATATGACGAATGTATTCGTCATATTCCACAAAACGAATATACGAATGTATTCGTCATATTCCACAAAACGAAGATATTCTCCATCTTCGTTTTAGCTACCTATTCATCAACTTCGCGAATTCTAGCAATCATATAGGAAAGTTGACTATAGAGACAGCTAAGTTTAATTGAGCCATTGAAGCCAACTATAGTAAACCAGGTCCAAGTTGAAATCGCAATGCGATTAATATAACTCAAAGTAATCGCATTGCGATTTCAACTTAGCACTGCTATATTCCATATTAGGCTAGAATTAACGAATATGGAATATAGCAGTGCTTAAGTTGAAATCGCAATGCGATTAATATAACTCGGAGTAATATTAATTAAAAACTCGGTTAATTCAAGTTATAATAATCGAATTGCGATTTCATCTTTTTATGTATATTCTTAATATTGCTCTAACTTCGTCTTTTAGAATATTCGTAATATTGCTCTTTTAGAATATGACGAATTATCTAAAAGACGAAGTTAGAGCAATATTACGAAATTTAGTAAAATACACATATAGACTGTAATTTAGCTAATATACTGCTATAGTAATTTTTTTAACAGTGTACATATTTTACAAAACTTAAGTTCTAAAGAGGCAAAAAAAATTAGAGAAAAAAAAATGATTATAGCACTATATTAGCTAAATTACAATCTATATGTGTATTTTACGAAATTTCGTAATATTGCTCTAACTTCGTCTTTTAGAATATTCGTCATATTCTAAAAGACGAAGTTAGAGCAATATTACGAAATTTCGTAAAATACCGTTGCCTTATACTATTAAAAGAAAAATCGCAATACGCGATTAATTAAATCGCATATTATTCGCGATAATTGGAAAAATTACGAATATTCGATTTCGACGAATATAACACGAATATTCACTCGAATATTCGCGAAATATCGCGAAATCGAATATGGCACTTCCCGCTCATCCCTAATGTTTAGCAATTTGTTGCGGGTCGCAAGTGTAAAGTCCTGAGGAGTCTTTAAGTTGGTGGACGTAATTGTTAAGTCTTCTCTTTTTTAACCTTTGCATGACAAACTTGGAGGCTTTATTGCCATGAGCAAATACTTTATGTTGGGAGTGGAGGTAATATTTCGCGGATAAAGAGTTAAGAAGGTTTTTCAGAGTGGTTCTATATGCAGTGAGTTTGTTTAGGTGGAGCTCTAGAAGTGATTGTTTATGTAGTTTTTCAAGTTGCTTAATGTTATTATGCAGCTCCTCAATTTGTTTAGCTTTCGCTTTTTTGAGGTGGGAGCCAATACTAATCAGGTGCCCTCTTATAAAGGCTTTGTGGGCGTCCCACAAAGTGTGGGGGGAAATATCAGGGGTATCATTGAGAGAAAAATATTCTGACAGTAGGTGTTGCAAGCGGGATTTAGTATCTGGGAGGCCTAAGTTGTTCATTCAGTCGCCAGGTCTTATGGGTGTGATTTGGTTTAGGGCTATTTAGTGACATATATATTGGGGAGTGATCCGAAAGAAGGATCGTTCCAACGTCCGCCTCCGAACAGACGATCTTGAAATATGAAGATTTTGTTGTCCGCAAAAGGCACTTCTGATGTTTCATGGGCTCTAGATAGTACTGCTTCTTTCTCCTGGAAGTTAAGAAATCTGCAGATGATGTCCCTGGGTGGTTCAGCCGGTTTCGGCCTAGGACGGAGAGCGCGATGGGCTCTTTCTAAAGTAACCGGCAGTGGATGATCCGGGCCCAGTAAATCCCTGCAGATATTTTTTATTACTTCAGGTATTTCGGAGGTCGGGATTGTCTCCGGGATCCCCCGTAACCGCAAGTTGTTTCTCCGGCCACGGTTTACTTGGTCCTCCAGGGCAGTGTGGATTTCATTCAGATATGTTTGGCATTTATGCAGGCTAGAGGAGGTAGCATGTTGAAAATCAACTATGGCCGATTGGGTCGACTCCAGCGCCTCCACTCTGGACCCTACATGTCTGATGTCTTGGCGGAGGGAGGAAAGTTCGTTCAGAACCGGTTCCATTGCTTTTGTTAGGGCCATCTTGAGGAACTTTCTGGAGATCGGTAAGCTTTGTTTGCTACCCGATTCTTCAGCTTCGCTGTCTCTCTCCCATGCTTCCGTTCCTTCGTCTCCGGCATCGCTTAGAGCAGCGGCTGCCATCTTAGATTCTTTGGCCATGCCTGCAGCTTTTATGATAAATTTGTCCATTTCTCCACTACTTTGGAGCGATCTGTGTTGGTGGGAGGAATCACCGGGTTTAGAATTCCTGATTTTGACAATTTTTTTGGCCAGGTAAGCTAGCGTTAGCTGAGGTTGAGATGAGCTTGTGGATCGGAGCTCAGAGACGCACGGCCATACAGCTCAGGCGCTAGCTCCGCCCCCGCAGTCATATGTTTTAAAGCCATTTTTGCCGTGTATTATTTTTTTGCGTGTATTAGTGGCACAAAAAAAGTATTTGCCGTTGTGTGGTAAAGTGAGAAAATTACACACCTTTTTGGCATGTATTATTGGAAAAAAAGGGTTTATTAGCCGTTGTGTGGCGAAGTGTCATCTAGCGGTCGTGTCTTGACTGGCAACCCAGCGGTTTTTGAATGGTTGACTCGGTCATCCACTTCCTCATCCAGCACCGACGTGAGGAGCTGTAACTACGGTTAAGTCAATACATGTCCTTTACAGACCACTGGGTGGCTTTCTCTGCGACAACTCAGAATCGGAACAATTTTGACCGACACCGGGAAAAACATGGTGTCGGCGCTGCATCAAGGAGGGCTGAGCCATGCATGGCACACATGTTCAATCTGGTTGTCATGCGGTACCTGAAGTCTTCCACCCATCTGCAAAACATCCTAAAAAAGGCCAGGAAACTTTGCATGCACTTCAGCCACTCGTACACTGCAAAGCACACCCTCCTTGAGCTGCAGCGGCAGAACGACATTCCCCAACATAGGCTGATATGCTCGTTTGGAATTCCACCCTCTATATGTTGGACCGACTGTACGAACAGAGAAAGGCCATAAACATAAAAGACCTAGACAGGATGACTTCTGGCTCTCCACCTTGTTTGACCCTCGCTACCGGTCCAACAAGGGGGCCTTTTTTACACCCGCTGAGAGGGAGGACAAACTGAACTACTATAGAGACATTCTATGTAGTAAGTTGGCAGCTGCCTATCTGCGCCATCGTCCATCCTCTCGCAGGGCTGACCGGGGGAGCCCTCTGCGCTCACGTTCCACAGCCATGGCTGCTGGGGAGGGGTGGGGTGGCTGGAGCAGTACCAGCTCCATCAGCAAAAGCCTGAGTCTAGAGTCGCTGATGAGCAGCTCTCTTCACCCGCTTAGTGAAGAAACTACTCACTAGCAGCAGCATCTAGACCTGGAGCAGAACCTGAAACAGCAGGTGGTGGCATACTTGGAGTGCACCCTGCCAGCTGTTATTGAAGATCCGCTGGACTACTGGCCAGCCAAACTGGATTTGTGGCCACAACTGGCCGACTTTGCCCTGGAAAAGCTGTCCTGCCTGGCCAGTAGTGTGGCATCAGAACAGGTGTTTAGTGCGGCAGGGGCCATAATTACCCCAAGAAGAACTCGCATGTCCACCCGAAATGTGGAGAGACTGACCTTTGTCAAGATAAAGAAGGCGTGGATCAGTCAGGATTTTCACCCACCAATGCCTGATGCATCAGACTAGATCATCCATGGTGCCACACCAACACTTTGACAAAAGAAACCGTTTTTTTCTGGCTACATGACTCAGCTACTATTCTGATGCTGCCACCCACCTGATGCCACACATCTGATGCCAAGTTCTCCTTCTGTCACCCACCATCTTCAGATGGTACTGGTATTGCCACCCACCTCCACACTATGTCACCTTGCCACTCTGTGGCCTCCTGATGCTGCTGCCACCTCTACCTATGTCACTTTGCCACTCTGCGGCCTCCTCATGCTGCTGCCACCTCCAGACTCTGTCATTGTGCCACTCTGCGTCCTCCTCATGCTACAGCCACCTCCAGATTCTGTCATTGTGCCACTCTGTGGCCTCCTCATGCTGCTGCCATCTCCACACTAAGTCACCTTGCCATTCTGTGGCCTCTTCATGCTGCTGCCACCTCCAGACTCTGTTATTGTGCCACTCTGTGGTCTGTTCATGCTGCTGCCATCTCCACACTTTGCAATAGTGTCACTCTGTGGCCTCCTAATGCTGCCGCCACCTCCAGGCTCTGTCATTGTGCCACTCTGCAGCCTCCTCATGCTGCTCCCACCTCCAGACTCTGTCATTGTGCCACTCTGTGGTCTGCTCATGCTGCTGCCACCTCCACACTATGTAACCTTGCCACTCTGTGGCCTCCTCATGCTGCTGCCACCTCCAGACTCTGTTATTGTGCCACTCTGTGGTCTGTTAATGCTGCTGCCACCTCCACACTTTGCAATAGTGTCCCTCTGTTGTCTCCTAATGCTGCCGCCACCTCCAGACTCTGTCATTGTGCCATTCTGCGGCCTCCTCATGCTGCTGCCACCTCCACACAATGTCACCTTGCCACTCTGTGGCCTCCTGATGTTGCTGCCACCTCCAGACTCTGTCATTGTGCCACTCTGCGGCCTCTTCATGCTGCTGCCACCTACAGACTGTGATTTTTGCCACTCTGTGGTCTGCTCATGCTGCTGCCACCTTCACACTCTGTAATTGTGTCACTCTGTGGCCTCCTAATGCTGCCCCCACCTCCAGACTCTGTCACTATGCCACTCTGTGGTCTCCTCATGCTGCCGCCACCTCCACAGTCTGTCATTTTGCCACTCTGTGGCCTCCTAATGCTCCCGCTACCTCCAGACTCTGTCTTTCTGCCAGTCTGTGGCCTCCTAATGCTGCCCCCACCTCCAGACTCTGTCATTGTGCCACTCTGTGGTCTCCTCATGCTGCTGCCACCTCCACACTATCATTGTGCCACTCTGTGGCCTCCTCATGCAGCTTCTGTAATGCCCCAGAGTGCCGTTACCACCTGTGCACCTCCCTACTACCTCCGATGGTTAACCTCATGTCATCATATGTATTTATTGCAGGACCGTCACACTGTGCATATCTATTTTATTGCAACTGTTTGTGTTAAAGTGGCATGTGCCTGGTTCACCAGCAGATGGCGGCAACAATGGCAGTGCTAGTTCACCTCAAATGGAACCCTCTTTCCATTTTTGACCTCTATAGAGAGAGAGGAGATTAGTTATGAGTGAGTTCCACCCTACCGCTCCTGGGGAGAGGTTGGGTGTCCAGCTTATCCCCGGCTGGGGAAGAAAGCAGGCCTTGGCCGGTCTTGACAGGCTCTGCCTGTGAGGTCTAAATGGTTGCATGTCCTCTGCTGGGCTTGTATTGCCTAGAACCAAGCTAAGAGAGCTTGAAGTCAGGAAGAAGCATTCCCTGAATGAGGACAGATAAAGACAAAACCACAGATTAAGATAAAGAATGAGTCAGACTAAAGAAAGCTAAGTTGCAGCAGAAAAGGAAAAGTTTCCAATTTAATCCAGCCAGCATAGCAGAGCTGAGAAAGTTCAGATGTAGCAGAGCTGAGATTGTCTGCCTGCCAAAAGTTAAGCCAAAGTCTGCTGAGGACCAAGATAAAGTCAGAAGATTGTCTCTGATCCAAGTTTATTCAAGTAAAGCTGTTTTTCAACATTATACAAAGTCTGGACTCAATTATTCCTTCATCATCCAAGTTGATCACCCCTTTTGCACTTCAACGGACGGGAACATCTGGGATCCAAGGATATTCAGGTAGGAGCACCGTGACAAGTGCTTATAACATCTACAGGGACATTGTAGGTCACTCTACACCACTCTGGCAATCCTACATCTGGGTACCAACACCACTATACTTAAAGGGGACTCCATGTCCTCGTTGCTTCAATGGAACTGGCGTCACGACAACTTGCTCTATCAGAGGGACATATATCGTAAAAACATCTTAAAGGGTAAGGGAAACCCAGACGCTAGCAACTGCCCGCTGCATCCCATTTGGCGTCACAAACAAAAACTCTTATAACGTCTTAAAGGGACTCCTGGTAGTACCTCGTACGTTGCACTTCCACCTCACCACTATATCATAGGGCCACTCTGTGGACTTCTGATGCTGTTCCCACCCTCCCCACTTTATGACTGGTCCACTATTTTGCCTTTCACCCTGGCTGGCATCATCATTTATTTGACCCTTCTTCTAATCTGTCAGAAGGAAGGAAAAATGAGACGTATAACGGATCCTGTCTGTGTAGCAGCTGTAAGGCCTGTATGGTCCCATCAGAATTGGCTTGTGATTTGGTAGCCAAAAGCAGGAGTGGGTACAACACACAGAAGACATGGAAATATTCCATTCACGTGTCATCTCTGTTTTGGATCTACTCCTGGTTATTTTGGCATAAGCAATAATGATGAGCGGCAGAGGCAATATTCGAATTTGCGATATTTTGCGAATATTTGGGCGAACATTCGTCATAAAGTCTCAAATTCGCGATTATTTTCTTGATTGCAAAAATCGGCAATGAAATATGCACGTATTGCGCGGGCAATACAGGCGTGGGTCACTTTTGCTACATTTTTCAAGCTGCTAGAAGTTTTCTGAGACTGGAGAAAATGGTTGGAACGGCAGAACATTACAATAGATTTATATGCAGATAAAGTGCTCCAATATATTTGCCATTGCGCAAATCGGCAATTGATGATGCGCATATTTTTGTGCAATACGTTCATCTTCACATTTTAGCAGGTCTGACTACATATTACTGATTGGTGCACTAAGTATTGTTGTGAACTTGTGACATCACAGCACTATGTATGTATGTATGTAGCATGGATGTATGGACAGCAGAACCTATCAGCTACACTATATCACGATCTTAGGGTGCTTTCACACTAGCGTTTTTCTTTTCCGGCATAGAGTTCCGTCCTAGGGGCTCTATACCGAAAAAGAACTGATCAGTTTTATCCTAATGCATTCTGAATGGAAAGAAATCTGTTCAGGATGCATCAGAATTTCTTTAGTTCAGTCTTTTTGACTGATCAGGTCAGAGATAATACTGCAGCATGCTACGGTTTTATCTCCGGCCAAAAAAACTGCACACTTGCCTGAGTGCCAGATCCAGCATTTTTTTCCATAGGAATGTATTAGTGCCGTATCTGGCATTCAAAATACCGCAATGCCGGATGCTGGAAAAATGGGAAAAAAATATATAACGGATCCGTTTCTCCGGATGACATACGGAGAGACGGATCCGTTCTTGCAATGCATTTGTAAGACGGATCCGGATCCGTCTACAAATCCTTTCCGTTTGCATGCAGATTGCCGGATTCGGCAGGCAGTTCCGATGACGGAACTGCTTGCCGGATCACTCTGCCGCAAGTGTGAAAGTACCCTAACCTACACTGACTATCTTCCACTAACTATCTGTATTATATATATATAAGCTAACTAACTATGTAATGACACAGCAAAGCACAGAGCACAGCAATGACACTGCTCTCTCTCTCTCTCAGAACTGCAAAAAACTGCATACAGTGGCTGCTGGGGAGGTTCTTATATAGTAAGGGGGAGGCAGCTTTCCTATTGGTTGCTAGGGATGTTGCTAAGCTCAGACAAAGACATTGCAGCCTTCTCATTGGCCCACAAGCAAGAAGCAGGGAGGGATTGTGGATTCAGATGAAAAAAAATCTAGAATATTCGCGAATACGAATATATAGCGCTATATTCTAAATCTTCGCAAATTCTCGAAGTGGCGATATTCGCAATTAAAATTCGCTATTAAAATTTGTGATTCGAATATTTGCTTCCAACACTAATTAGCAATACTGATGGATTACTGACCAAATTCTGACCCAGTGAAGACGGATGCTCAACAGACAGGATCCGTTTTTTGGGGGTTATTTTTCTGACGGATCAGAGGAAGGGCAAAATAATCAGTAACGTAAACACAAACTTACTGCTGACCCCCTGTCCACTCTGTCGGGGGGCGATACTTGTATAAGCGTTTAATAGAACAGGTTCTGTAGACATCTATGTGGAATCAGCTGACGGCGGTGTAAAAGGAGTGTGCTTCTTCTTGGCGCTAACATCGGCCTGTAAGGTTCACACTTGAGTTATTTGGTCAGTTTTGGCCCCGTAACTGCCCTAATAAGTGAAGTGTGCAGTGATTCTAAGAGTGACGCCTGTCACCTGCATGTCATACGGACTCACAGTATTATTTCACTACCACAGCAGACTCCCTATGCGTGTTACTGCAAGGCACAGTGTTCTACACCACTATAAAGGCTCTCTGAAGCCAGGAAATAGACGTTTTTAATGCGATTCACCGCAAATGAATTTGGATCGAACCAAATTTTTTCGAAAAAATTTGGCGAACAAGCGAATCGAATTTTTCTAAAATTCGCTCATCTCTAGTTTCAACATATCCAAGGATGAACACAATGCACTAAATGAATGAATAAAGAGATTGGATATAGTAATAAAAGAAGCTGATAAGGTGGGAGCAGTTGTTCTAATAGATAGTTATGTGTATAAATCACAAATTTTGAAAATGTTGGACAATTCAGCAACTTACTCCCTACTGAAGAGCAATCCTCTCTCCCTCTCTCAGAAAAAATTGCAGGATTTGGTGCAGTGTGGTTTTGCCATGGGTATTTTGAGCCAACAAGAAATGGAATATACAGTATAAATGTGGAACATCCCATTGTTTCTATCTTTTATGCTTTACCTAAGATACATAAAGGAGAGTTTCCACCCCCTATGAGACCAATAGTTACTGGTATTGGTTCTTACTCTGAGAAATTATCAGCAGGTGGATTCTCTCCTGCAACCTCTGGTATCACTAATTCCCGGATATTTGAAAGATTCACGTACTGTATTGCAAGCTTGCGACAGTTTAGAGTGGAATGCTAATTATGAATGGATAACAGCAGATGTGGTATCGCTATATACCATCGCTATATACCAATATTCCCCATTAATTAGCCATACAAGCTTAACAGTGATTTTTGGTTTCTTATAGTGATTATACCACACAGCTCCAAGATTATATTTGCAAGGTTACGCAATTTTTACTCAAAAATAATTTTTTCATGTTTTATGGGGAGTATTAAAGTATTCACCTAAAGCTGGAATGTCCGCCCCATCTCCGACACATATAGTCAACAGATTGTTTGATTGGTCTAGTGGTCTGAGCAGGTAGGTCCCCTAAATAATGGTAAAGGACGGGGTAGTCACTGAAGATAAGGAAAAGGCAGAGTTCTATCCTAAATAGTTTTTTTTAGCTCTGTATATACAAAAGAGGAGAAAGGAGCTGATATCTGTGGCGCCAAGGTTGTTAGTACATCCAGTGATATACTCAATTGGCTAACTGTAGATAAGGTCCTAGAGAAGTTAAATAGGGTAAATGTGAACAAAACTCCAAGTCTAGATGGATTAAACCCAAGAGTGCTTAAATAGCTCTGTTCAGTCATTGCTGTGCCCCTGTTTATAATTTTTAAGGATTCTCTAGGGACTGGTACAGTGCCAAGTGATTGGCGCAAGGCAAACGTGGTGCCCCTATTTAAAAAAGGATGAAGGTCCTCCACAGGTAAATTATAGACCAGTTAGTTTAACTTCTGTTGTGGGAAAAATGTTTGAAGGAATCTTAAGGGACTATATACAGGAGTATGTGACTGTAAATAATATTATAAGTGATAACCAACATGGGTTTACCAAGGACAGAAGTTGTCAGACTAACCTGATTTGTTTTTATGAGGAGGTGAGTAGTAGCCTGGACAGAGGGGCGGCTGTGGATGTGCAATAGAGCAGGGACGCTGGTACCATGCAGTGGGTCAGGATAGATGTGTATAAGTTTATAGTTTGTTCGTGACGCCAATTGCAGCTTGCGCAGGGTAATGTAGCAGGGCCCTTTAAGATGTAATAACTAGAGTTGAGCGAACACCTGGATGTTCGGGTTCGAGAAGTTCGGCCGAACATCCCGGAAATGTTCGGGTTCGGGATCCGAACCCGATCCGAACTTCGTCCCGAACCCGAACCCCATTGAAGTCAATGGGGACCCGAACTTTTCGGCACTAAAAAGGCTGTAAAACAGCCCAGGAAAGAGCTAGAGGGCTGCAAAAGGCAGCAACATGTAGGTAAATCCCCTGCAAACAAATGTGGATAGGGAAATGAATTAAAATAAAAATTAAATAAATAAAAATTAACCAAAATCAATTGGAGAGAGGTTCCATAGCAGAGAATCTGGCTTCCCGTCACCCACCACTGGAACAGTCCATTCTCAGATATTTAGGCCCCGGCACCCAGGCAGAGGAGAGAGGTCCCGTAACAGAGAATCTGTCTTCATGTCAGCAGAGAATTAGTCTGCATGTCATAGCAGAGAATGAGGCTTCACGTCAGCCACCACTGCAACAGTCCATTGGCATATATTTAGGCCCAGCACACACACAGGCAGAGGAGAGAGGTCCCGTAACAGAGAATCTGGCTTCATGTCAGCAGAGAATCAGTCTGCATGTCATAGCAGAGAATCAGGCTTCACGTCAGCCACCACTGCAACAGTCCATTGTCATAAATTTAGGCCCAGCACCCAGGCAGAGGAGAGAGGTCCCGTAACAGAGAATCTGGCTTCATGTCAGCAGAGAATCAGTCTTCATATCATAGCAGAGAATCAGGCTTCACGTCACCCACCACTGTAAGAGTCAATTTTCATAAATTTAGGCCCAGAACCCAGGCAGAGGAGAAAGGTCCCGTAACAGACAATCTGGCTTCATGTCAGCAGAGAATCAGTCTTCATATCATAGCAGAGAATCAGGCTTCACGTCACCCACCACTGTAAGAGTCAATTTTCATAAATTTAGGCCCAGAACCCAGGCAGAGGAGAAAGGTCCCGTAACAGACAATCTGGCTTCATGTCAGCAGAGAATCAGTCTTCATATCATAGCAGAGAATCAGGCTTCACGTCACCCACCACTGTAAGAGTCAATTTTCATAAATTTAGGCCCAGAACCCAGGCAGAGGAGAAAGGTCCCGTAACAGACAATCTGGCTTCATGTCAGCAGAGAATCAGTCTTCATATCATAGCAGAGAATCAGGCTTCACGTCACCCACCACTGTAAGAGTCAATTTTCATAAATTTAGGCCCAGAACCCAGGCAGAGGAGAAAGGTCCCGTAACAGACAATCTGGCTTCATGTCAGCAGAGAATCAGTCTTCATATCATAGCAGAGAATCAGGCTTCACGTCACCCACCACTGTAAGAGTCAATTTTCATAAATTTAGGCCCAGAACCCAGGCAGAGGAGAAAGGTCCCGTAACAGACAATCTGGCTTCATGTCAGCAGAGAATCAGTCTTCATATCATAGCAGAGAATCAGGCTTCACGTCACCCACCACTGTAAGAGTCAATTTTCATAAATTTAGGCCCAGAACCCAGGCAGAGGAGAAAGGTCCCGTAACAGACAATCTGGCTTCATGTCAGCAGAGAATCAGTCTTCATATCATAGCAGAGAATCAGGCTTCACGTCACCCACCACTGTAAGAGTCAATTTTCATAAATTTAGGCCCAGAACCCAGGTAGAGGAGAAAGGTCCCGTAACAGACAATCTGGCTTCATGACAGCAGAGAATCAGTCTGCATGTCATAGCAGAGAATCAGGCTTCACGTCAGCCACCACTGCAACAGTCCATTGTCATAAATTTAGGCCCAGCACCCAGGCAGAGGAGAGAGGTCCCGTAACAGAGGATCTGGCTTCATGTCAGCAGAGAATCAGTCTGCATGTCATAGCAGAGAATGAGGCTTCACGTCAGCCACCACTGCAACAGTCCATTGGCATATATTTAGGCCCAGCACACACACAGGCAGAGGAGAGAGGTCCCGTAACAGACAATCTGGCTTCATGTCAGCAGAGAATTAGTCTGCATGTCATAGCAGAGAATCAGGCTTCATGTCAGCCACCACTGCAACAGTCCATTGGCATATATTTAGGCCTAGCACACAGGCAGAGGAGAGGTTCATTCAACTTTGGGTAGCATCGCAATATAATGGTAAAATGAAAATAAAAATAGGATTGAATGAGGAAGTGCCCTGGAGTCCAATAATATATGGTTATGGGGAGGTAGTTAATGTCTAATCTGGACAAGGGACGGACAGGTCCTGTGGGATCCATGCCTGGTTCATTTTTATGAACGTCAGCTTGTCCACATTGGCTGTAGACAGGCGGCTGCGTTTGTCTGTAATGACGCCCCCTGCCGTGCTGAATACACGTTCAGACAAAACGCTGGCTGCCGGGCAGGCCAGCACCTCCAAGGCATAAAAGGCTAGCTCTGGCCACGTGGACAATTTAGAGACCCAGAAGTTGAATGGGGCCGAACCATCAGTCAGTACGTGGAGGGGTGTGCACACGTACTGTTCCACCATGTTAGTGAAATGTTGCCTCCTGCTAACACGTTGCGTATCAGGTGGTGGTGCAGTTAGCTGTGGCGTGTTGACAAAAGTTTTCCACATCTCTGCCATGCTAACCCTGCCCTCAGAGGAGCTGGCCGTGACACAGCTGCCTTGGCGACCTCTTGCTCCTCCTCTGCCTTGGCCTTGGGCTTCCACTTGTTCCCCTGTGACATTTGGGAATGCTCTCAGTAGCGCGTCTACCAACGTGCGCTTGTACTCGCGCATCTTCCTATCACGCTCCAGTGCAGGAAGTAAGGTGGGCACATTGTCTTTGTAGCGTGGATCCAGCAGGGTGGCAACCCAGTAGTCCGCACAGGTTAAAATGTGGGCAACTCTGCTGTCGTTGCGCAGGCACTGCAGCATGTAGTCGCTCATGTGTGCCAGGCTGCCCAGGGGTAAGGACAAGCTGTCCTCTGTGGGAGGCGTATCGTCATCGTCCTGCCTTTCCCCCCAGCCACGCACCAGTGATGGACCCGAGCTGCGTTGGGTGCCACCCCGCTGTGACCATGCTTCATCCTCATCCTCCTCCACCTCCTCCTCATCCTCGTCCTCCTCGTCCTCCAGTAGTGGGCCCTGGCTGGCCACATTTGTACCTGGCCTCTGCTGTTGCAAAAAACCTCCCTCTGAGTCACTTCGAAGAGACTGGCCTGAAAGTGCTAAAAATGACCCCTCTTCCTCATCCTCCTCCTCCTCCTCCTGGGCCACCTCCTGTTCCATCATCGCCCTAAGTGTTTTCTCAAGGAGACATAGAAGTGGTATTGTAACGCTGATAACGGTGTCATCGCCACTGGCCATGTTGGTGGAGTACTCGAAACAGCGCAACAGGGCACACAGGTCTCGCATGGAGGCCCAGTCATTGGTGGTGAAGTGGTGCTGTTCTGTAGTGCGACTGACCCGTGCGTGCTGCAGCTGAAACTCCACTATGGCCTGCTGCTGCTCGCACAGTCTGTCCAGCATGTGCAAGGTGGAGTTCCACCTGGTGGGCACGTCGCATATGAGGCGGTGAGCGGGAAGGCCGAAGTTACGCTGTAGCGCAGACAGGCGAGCAGCGGCAGGATGTGAACGCCGGAAGCGCGAACAGACGGCCCGCACTTTATGCAGCAGCTCTGACATGTCGGGGTAGTTGTGAATGAACTTCTGCACCACCAAATTCAGCACATGCGCCAAGCAAGGGATGTGCGTCAAATTGGCTAGTCCCAGAGCTGCAACGAGATTTCGCCCATTATCACACACCACCAGGCCGGGCTTGAGGCTCACCGGCAGCAACCACTCGTCGGTCTGTTGTTCAATACCCCGCCACAACTCCTGTGCGGTGTGGGGCCTGTCCCCCAAACATATGAGTTTCAGAATGGCCTGCTGACGTTTACCCCGGGCTGTGCTGAAGTTGGTGGTGAAGGTGTGTGGCTGACTGGATGAGCAGGTGGAAGAAGAGGAGGAGGAAGCCGAGAAGGAGGAGGTGGCAACAGGAGGCAAAGAATGTTGCCCTGCGATCCTTGGCGGCGGCAGGACGTGCGCCAAACAGCTCTCCGCCTGGGGCCCAGCTGCCACTACATTTACCCAGTGTGCAGTTAGGGAGATATAGCGTCCCTGGCCGTGCTTACTGGTCCACGTATCTGTGGTTAGGTGGACCTTGCTACAGATGGCGTTGCGCAGTGCACACTTGATTTTATCGGATACTTGGTTGTGCAGGGAAGGCACGGCTCTCTTGGAGAAGTAGTGCCGGCTGGGAACAACATACTGTGGGACAGCAAGCGACATGAGCTGTTTGAAGCTGTCTGTGTCCACCAGCCTAAATGACAGCATTTCATAGGCCAGTAGTTTAGAAATGCTGGCATTCAGGGCCAGGGATCGAGGGTGGCTAGGTGGGAATTTACGCTTTCTATCAAATGTTTGTGAGATGGAGAGCTGAACGCTGGCGTGTGACATGGTTGAGACGCTTGGTGACGGAGGTGGTGGTGGTGGTGTTGGTGGTACATCCCCTGTTTGCTGGGCGGCAGGTGCCAACGTTCCTCCAGAGGCGGAGGAAGAGGCCGAGGCGGCAGCAGCAGAATAGGCCGAGGCGGCAGCAGCAGAAGAGGTAGCAGGGGGAGCCTGAGTGACTTCCTTGGTTTTAAGGTGTTTACTCCACTGCAGTTCATGCTTTGCATGCAGGTGCCTGGTCATGCAGGTTGTGCTCAGGTTCAGAACGTTAATGCCTCGCTTCAGGCTCTGATGGCACAGCGTGCAAACCACTCGGGTCTTGTCGTCAGCACATTGTTTGAAGAAGTGCCATGCCAGGGAACTCCTTGAAGCTGCCTTTGGGGTGCTCGGTCCCAGATGGCGGCGGTCAGTAGCAGGCGGAGTCTCTTGGCGGCGGGTGTTCTGCTTTTGCCCACTGCTCCCTCTTTTGCTACGCTGTTGGCTCGGTCTCACCACTGCCTCTTCCTCCGAACTGTGAAAGTCAGTGGCACGACCTTCATTCCATGTGGGGTCTAGGACCTCATCGTCCCCTGCATCGTCTTCCACCCAGTCTTGATCCCTGACCTCCTGTTCAGTCTGCACACTGCAGAAAGACGCAGCAGTTGGCACCTGTGTTTCGTCATCATCAGAGACATGCTGAGGTGGTATTCCCATGTCCTCATCATCAGGAAACATAAGTGGTTGTGCGTCAGTGCATTCTATGTCTTTCACCGCTGGGGAAGGGCTAGGTGGATGCCCTTGGGAAACCCTGCCAGCGGAGTCTTCAAACAGCATAAGAGACTGCTGCATAACTTGAGGCTGAGACAGTTTCCCTGGTATGCATGGGGGTGATGTGACAGACTGATGGGGTTGGTTTTCAGGCGCCATCTGTGCGCTTTCTGCAGAAGACTGGGTGGGAGATAATGTGAACGTGCTGGATCCACTGTCGGCCACCCAATTGACTAATGCCTGTACCTGCTCAGGCCTTACCATCCTTAGAACGGCATTGGGCCCCACCATATATCGCTGTAAATTCTGGCGGCTACTGGGACCTGAGGTAGTTGGTACACTAGGACGTGTGGATGTGGCAGAACGGCCACGTCCTCTCCCAGCACCAGAGGGTCCACTAACACCACCACGACCATGTCCACGTCCGCGTCCCTTACTAGATGTTTTTCTCATTGTTATGGTTCACCACAACAACAAATATATTATTTGGCCCAATGTATTGTATTCAAATTCAGCGGGATATAAATTTGAGGCCTAGTATTTAGGCGCTGGGTGACCGGTATGGATTTAGTGACAGAATTAGACTTGGAAATGCACAGAAGCGTGTGTGTGAAGTTATTCTGAATGACCCAATGTGCACCTTGAATATTATATACCCTTTTAGGGATAGATTTCAAATAGCTCTGATATAGCAGGAAACCACTAAATTATGAAATTGCTAAATTGGGAATTGTACTTCAACCCAGAACAAAAAATGTGCTTTGACGGACACTAAATATCTTGCCCAGCAACAACAGTACAGCGGGGTAACGAGAGATTTAGAGGGATTTAAATTTGAGGCCTAGTATTTAGGCGCTGGGTGACCGGTATGGATTTAGTGACAGAATTAGACTTGGAAATACACAGTAGCGGTGTGTGTGAAGTTATTCTGAATGACCCAATGTGCACCTTCAATATTATATACCCTTTTAGGGATAGATTTCAAATAGCTCTGATATAGCAGAAACCACTAAATTATGAAATTGCTAAATTGGGAATTGTACTTCAACCCAGAACAAAAAATGTGCTTTGACGGACACTAAATA
The DNA here is from genome assembly GCF_014858855.1 of Bufo gargarizans. Classification (NCBI taxonomy): domain Eukaryota; kingdom Metazoa; phylum Chordata; class Amphibia; order Anura; family Bufonidae; genus Bufo; species Bufo gargarizans. Next base: position 723,863,476 of record NC_058081.1, on the reverse strand, counting down.
TCTTGCCCAGCAACAACAGTACAGCGGTGGGTAACGAGAGATTTAGAGGGATTTAAATTTGAGGCCTAGTATTTAGGCGCTGGGTGCACCGGTATGGATTTAGTGACAGAATTAGACTTGGAAATGCACAGAAGCGTGTGTGTGAAGTTATTCTGAATGACCCTATGTGCACCTTCAATATTATATACCCTTTTAGGGATAGATTTCAAATAGCTCTGATATAGCAGAAACCACTAAATTATGAAATTGCTAAATTGGGAATTGTACTTCAACCCAGAACAAAAAATGTGCTTTGACGGACACTAAATATCTTGCCCAGCAACAACAGTACAGCGGTGGGTAACGAGAGATTTAGAGGGATTTAAATTTGAGGCCTAGTATTTAGGCGCTGGGTCACCGGTATGGATTTAGTGACAGAATTAGACTTGGAAATGCACAGAAGCGTGTGTGTGAAGTTATTCTGAATGACCCTATGTGCACCTTCAATATTATATACCCTTTTAGGGATAGATTTCAAATAGCTCTGATATAGCAGAAACCACTAAATTATGAAATTGCTAAATTGGGAATTGTACTTCAACCCAGAACAAAAAATGTGCTTTGACGGACACTAAATATCTTGCCCAGCAACAACAGTACAGCGGTGGGTAACGAGAGATTTAGAGGGATTTAAATTTGAGGCCTAGTATTTAGGCGCTGGGTGACAGGTATGGATTTAGTGACAGAATTAGACTTGGAAATGCACAGAAGCGTGTGTGTGAAGTTATTCTGAATGACCCTATGTGCACCTTCAATATTATATACCCTTTTAGGGATAGATTTCAAATAGCTCTGATATAGCAGAAACCACTAAATTATGAAATTGCTAAATTGGGAATTGTACTTCAACCCAGAACAAAAAATGTGCTTTGACGGACACTAAATATCTTGCCCAGCAACAACAGTACAGCGGTGGGTAACGAGAGATTTAGAGGGATTTAAATTTGAGGCCTAGTATTTAGGCGCTGGGTGACAGGTATGGGTTTAGTGACAGAATTAGACTTGGAAATGCACAGAAGCGTGTGTGTGAAGTTATTCTGAATGACCCAATGTGCACCTTCAATATTATATACCCTTTTAGGGATAGATTTCAAATAGCTCTGATATAGCAGAAACCACTAAATTATGAAATTGCTAAATTGGGAATTGTACTTCAACCCAGAACAAAAAATGTGCTTTGACGGACACTAAATATCTTGCCCAGCAACAACAGTACAGCGGTGGGTAACGAGAGATTTAGAGGGATTTAAATTTGAGGCCTAGTATTTAGGCGCTGGGTGACAGGTATGGGTTTAGTGACAGAATTAGACTTGGAAATACACAGTAGCGGGTGTGTGTGAAGTTATTCTGAATGACCCAATGTGCACCTTCAATATTATATACCCTTTTAGGGATAGATTCCAAATAGCTCTGATATAGCAGGAACCACTAAATTATGAAATTGCTAAATTGGGAATTGTACTTCAACCCAGAACAAAAAATGTGCTTTGACGGACACTAAATATCTTGCCCAGCAACAACAGTACAGCGGTAACGAGAGATTTAGAGGGATTTAAATTTGAGGCCTAGTATTTAGGCGCTGGGTGACAGGTATGGGTTTAGTGACAGAATTAGACTTGGAAATACACAGTAGCGGGTGTGTGTGAAGTTATTCTGAATGACCCAATGTGCACCTTCAATATTATATACCCTTTTTGGGATAGATTTCAAATAGCTCTGATATAGCAGGAACCACTAAATTATGAAATTGCTAAATTGGGAATTGTATTTCAACCCAGAACAAGAAATGTGCTTGAACGGACACTAAATAACTCGCCCAGCTACAGCACTAGGGACAGATTTAGCTGGATATAAATTTGAGGCCTAGTATTTAGGCGCTGGGTGACCGGTATGGATTTAGTGACAGAATTAGACTGGGATATGGCCAAAAAATAAACAGACTATTGCTGGTTAAATGCACTTGGTGTGACAGCTTCACCCTGATGTAGGCTTTAGCCAAAAAACAACCACACCATTGAGGGTTAAATGCACTTGGTGACAGGCGCAGCTTGCCCCTGATTTTGTATATGGCCAAAAAATGAACAGACTATTGCTGGTTAAATGCACTTGGTGTGACAGCTTCACCCTGATGTAGGCTTTAGCCAAAAAACAACCACACCATTGAGGGTTAAATGCACTTGGTGACAGGCGCAGCTTGCCCCTGATTTTGTATATGGCCAAAAAATGAACAGACTATTGCTGGTTAAATGCACTTGGTGTCACAGCTTCACCCTGATGTAGGCTTTAGCCAAAAAACAACCACACCATTGAGGGTTAAATGCACTTGGTGACAGGCGCAGCTTGCCCCTGATTTTGTATATGGCCAAAAAATGAACAGACTATTGCTGGTTAAATGCACTTGGTGTGACAGCTTCACCCTGATGTAGGCTTTAGCCAAAAAACAACCACACCATTGAGGGTTAAATGCACTTGGTCGCAGCTTGTGCTGGCGCACCACAAGACACAAAATGGCCGCCGATCACCCCAGAAAAATGAGACTGACAAACGGTCTGTGCAGCCTAAAAACAGTGAGCAATTGAGGATCAGCAGCTCAATGATCCACAGCTGCAGATCGATCAGTTAATCAAGTCCTTTGGAGGAGTTAATCTGCCTAATCTCGCCCTACTGTCGCAGCCGCAACCTCTCCCTACGCTAATCAGAGCAGAGTGACGGGCGGCGCTATGTGACTCCAGCTTAAATAGAGGCTGGGTCACATGGTGCTCTGGCCAATCACAGCCATGCCAATAGTAGGCATGGCTGTGATGGCCTCTTGGGGCAAGTAGTATGACGCTTGTTGATTGGCTGCTTTGCAGCCTTTCAAAAAGCGCCAAGAAAGCGTCACAAAAGCGCCAAGAAAGCGACGAACACCGAACCCGAACCCGGACTTTTACGAAAATGTCCGGGTTCGGGTCCGTGTCACGGACACCCCAAAATTCGGTACGAACCCGAACTATACAGTTCGAGTTCGCTCATCCCTAGTAATAACTCATGTACCAGGTGAGGAATGCCAGAGGGGGATAATGTCTATGTGTAGTGTCAACGGTGTCTCCTACCTTGGTACGGCGGGACTCCTGGATCCTGGCTCAGTTGCAATAAAATGAGTGTTGTAAATAGGAGTACTTGAGGAACTTTGGTAGCAGTAAATGAGATCCAGACTGGAGATACAATCCAACTTGTATTTACTTAATGCAGCATTAATCCACATGAGTTACAGCAGTAGTCATCTAGGTCCCAGCAGGTATTGGCAATGTATGGCAGGGATCAATATCTCTTCTGCTCCTATACTATGTGCCTGGAGAATCTGGCAGGTATTTATCTTCTGCTCTGTCTGTCTTCTGCTTGTAATGGGCCTGATTAGCTGAGGAGGAATTTGGCTTCTCCTGAACTCTGGATATGTACTCACAGTACTGCTCGCAGGGAATGCTTCTTCCTGGAGATCTATAGTTCTGGAGGTGGCTGCTTGCTTGTCCACAGTCGAGGCTGCAGGGCTCGGACTGGGAAGGGTGATCCTTGGCCTCAGCCGAGGCACGATCCGGCCTTGGGATCCCTGTTTCTGGGAGCTCCTACTAACACAGCCTACCCGGGGTAGCTGGTTCACTAAACTAACTTCCTTTTCCTCCCCATGAGACAGGACATGGGACCAGCCCACTTCTGCTCACAGAGGAGGGGGAGCTAAAACTGGAATGAACTATTCCTGTCTAGCAATACTAAACTGGCTATGTTCCTGATCACATATCGCTGCCACCTGCTGGTGTACATGGAAATGACGGCATAATATATGAAACAGGCCTAGAAAAAAATCAAATGACACTAATGACAATATAATTACACAAGATGACAGTTTACCTACACCTAACATGTTGTAGCGGGGAGAAGGAGTTTGGTAACATACTCCAGGATGTTACAGATGTAGTGTTTCTGGATTTTGCAAAGGCTTTTGATACTGTCCCTCATTGACGCTTAATAAGTAAAGTAAGGTCTATTGGCTTGGAAAGTATAGTTTGTAATTGGATTGAAAAACTGGCTGAAGGGTTAGGGTTAGGGTGTCCAGAGAGTTATGGTCATTGATTCCTATTCAGAATGGTCCCAGGTTATAAGTGGTGTACCCCAAGGTTCAGTGCTGGGCCCTTTATTATTTAATTTATTTATTAATGATATTGAGGACGGGATTAATAGCACCATATCTATTTTTGCAGATGACACTAAACTGTGTAGAACTGTACGGTCTATGGAAGAGGTCCACAAACTACAAGCTGACTTGAACACTCTGAGTGATTGGGCATCAACTTGGCAAATGAGGTTCAATGTGGACAAATGTAAAGTTATGCATCTTGGTAGTAATAATCTCTGTGCTTCATATGTCCTAGGTGATGTAGCACTGAGAGAGTCACTTATAGAGAAGGATTTGGGTGTCCTTGTGGATGGTAGATTAAATTACAGCATACAATGTCAACCAGCTGCTTCTAAGGCCACTAGGATATTGTCATGCATTAAACGAGGCATGGGTTTGCGGGGTAGGGATGTAATATTACCACTTTACAAAGCGCAGGTGCGGCCTCATCTGGAATATGCAGTCCAGTTCTGGGCACCAGTACATAGAAAGGATGCACTGCAGCTGGAAAAAGTACAGAGGAGAGAGACTAAAATGATAAGGGGCATGGAGGGTCTTAGTTATGAAGAAAGATTAAAAGAATTAAATTTATTTAGTCTTGAGAAGAGACGTCTAAGGGGGGACATGATTAACCTGTACAAGTATATAAATGGGCCATACAAAAAATACGGCGAAAAGCTGTTCCATGTAAAATGTGCTCAAAAGACAAGGGGGCTCTGCCTCCGACTGAAGAAGAAAAAGTTCAGTCTCCAGAAGCATCAAAGCTTCTTTACTGTAAGAACTGCGAATCTGTGGAATAGACTTCCTCAGGACGTGGTCACAGCAGGAACAGGGGGCAGTTTCAAAAAGGGTTTAGACGAATTCTTAAAAGTAAAAAACATAAATGCTTATGAAAACGTGTAGAAATCTGAGTCTCACTTCCTTCTGGGATTCGCGTCCCCACCTATCCCTTGGTTGGACTTGATGGACACTTGTCTTTTTTCAACCGTATTAACTATGTAACTATATTATCTAAATAAAACTCCAGGTGGCAGGAGTCTCTATGGGGGAGAAATTTTTGCCTTCCATAGCTAATATTTTCATGGCTTGGTGGGAAAGACAGTTTTTATTTACGGAAGCTAACCCTTTTTTAGATAATATCAAGTGGTATGGACGCTACATAGACGATCTGTTGATTATATGGGTCGGAGATGTGGCGGACATTCCAGCTTTAGGTGAATACTTCAATGAGGGGATAGATACAATCAAATTTAGCATCCATCATGATCCGAAATCTATAGTATTTCTGGACCTGCATTTAAATGGTGATGCCGCCAATTCAGTAATTTCAACATCAACCCATAGAAAAGAGATGGCTGGCAATACTACCGTTTTAGCGACTTCATGTCACCCACCTCATGTGACAAGGAACATACCAAGGGGCGAAATGTTGCGAACAAGGCCCAACTGTTCGGATAGTGCTGCATTTATGAGGAAAGCAGATAATATCGGTAGCAGATTGCTTGCGAGAAATTATGCTCTACACTCACCTAAAGAATTATTAGGAACACCTGTTCTATTTCTCATGAATGCGATTATCTAGTCAACCAATCACATGGCAGTTGCTTCAATGCATGTAGGGCTGTGGTCCTGGTCAAGACAATCTCCTGAACTCCAAACTGAATGTCAGAATGGGAAAGAAAGGTGATTTAAGCAATTTTGAGTGTGGCATGGTTGTTGGTGCCAGACGGGCCGGTCTGAGTATTTCACAATCTGCTCAGTTACTGGGATTTTCACGCACAACCATTTCTAGGGTTTACAAAGAATGGTGTGAAAAGGGAAAAACATCCAGTATGCGGCAGTCCTGTGGGCGAAAATGCCTTGTTGATGCTAGAGGTCAGAGGAGAATGGGCCGACTGATTCAAGCTGATAGAAGAGCAACGTTGACTGAAATAACCACTCGTTACAACCGAGGTCTGCAGCAAAGCATTTCTGAAGCCACAACACGCACAACCTTGAGGCGGATGGGCTACAACAGCAGAAGACCCCACCGGGTACCACTCATCTCCACTACAAATAGGAAAAAGAGGCTACAATTTGCACGAGCTCAGCAAAATTCAGTCATCAAGACTGTTGAAGACTAGAAAAATGGTTTCTTGAACATGACAATGAGTTCACTGTACTAAAATGGCCCCCACAGTCACCAGATCTCAACCCAATAGAGCATCTTTGGGATGTGGTGGAACGGGAGCTTCGTGCCCTGGATGTGCATCCCTCAAATCTCCATCAACTGCAAGATGCTATCCTATCAATATGGGCCAACATTTCTAAAGAATGCTATCAGCACCTTGTTGAATCCATACCACGTAGAATTAAGGCAGTTCTGAAGGCAAAAGGGGGTCCAATGGTGTTCCTAATAATTCTTTAGGTGAGTGTATAAAGGAGGCCAAACAATGGGATCTCTCTTTAGACAGAAAGAAATTAATATTTCCCCAAAAGGCAGTTTCGGATGGGAAAATAACAAAAAAAGATAAAAAAGGGAAGCCAGCAACTTTCGTGACAGGTTACAGTAAGGAATACATGGAGATTTGTAATATCATACAGCGACATCTCCCTGTATTAAACTTTGACACGGAGTGGAAAGGGATAGTCAATGAGGGGGTTAAATGTGTGGCCCGCAGAGCCACAACCATAGGACAAAAAATCAGCCCCAGTCTTTTCCAGGAACGATCAGTAACTGACCTATAAAGGGAGCTACAAATGTGGTAGTAACAGAGGTATCTGCTGTAAATACAGGTCAGGGTGTCAAATGTGACATCTACTGTGAAAGGCAAGAATTACACCATAAAACAATATCTGACCTGTAACACAGATTATGCAATTTATTCAATCACCTGCAGAGATTGTCTCCTACAACATGTAGGCTGCAGTACAAAACTAATAAAAAGCAGAATACGCAAACATTTATCAGATATAACCATAGTATGAAACTCCCAATGTATCTCTGGCCACTTTGTCACTGTGCACAAAGGAGATACAAAAGAATTTTCTGTTCAGGGAGTGGAAAGGGTTACTCTTCCCATTAGAGGGGGAGATCACAAACAAAAACTCCTCAGCCGGGAGGCATATTGGATGTTAGAATTAGGAAGTTGCTTTCCCACAGGTCTGAACAGAAAACACAATCTGGTTTTACAATATCCTTAAAAGAACTATTTTTATAGTTTTTCAGTGCTATATACATGTTGTCTTTTCTTTTTGACGCATTGGGTGTTGGATTTTGCTGTCTGATTAGTTCTCCTCCCCTTTTGAGCATGTGATGCTGAAGTCTTGATTACCTGGTGCACCACATGTTTAAAGAGAGGTGAACATTCACTTTTCTGAATGTCATGAGTAAGGACCGAGACGCATAGACATCTTGGATCTTGCATGCGATTCGTGTTTGGATAACAGTTTTTTTTATTGTTATTAATAAAGCTGCAAGTTTTTATGGGAAGCTGGACCACAAGTTTTTTCTTTGGATTACGTTTGTACACAGACAAGTCCGGACTGGGCCCGTGCTTCCGTGAAAGCAACAAGGTGAGAGCGGTTTTATATATATTTGGAACACATTATATATTAGTACAATATATCATCCAATGCCTTAACTTCTGAATCTTTGTGTAAGAATTTTGCATCGGTTGTATGGACCTCAGTCATTTTTAGACAGAGAAAAACATTTATTAATGAAAATGTAAAACAATATTAACTTTTAAAAATTTGGATTTAAAATTTGATGTAGCAATTATAGTCATAGTTGAAGACTAGAGAGAAGAAGGCTGCGCTCACCTGGATCCAAACTGAGAGTACGGGCGGTGCCAGGGACAAAGAACTGATCCAATAGAAAAAAGTCCACAAAGCCCAAAATACAGAAATATAAAATCCAGCTTTTATTGTTCCAAGACGTAAAATCCAAATCCAAATAGCAAAAAAAGTCTAGGTTGAAATGGGACATATAAGACATGCAAGAGCAGTAATTGTTACATCTTTACCACCATCTGCCATTAGAATGTTTTTTCCAAAAATGTTAATGCAAAAACCATTATCAAAAATGTGTGTGTGTATTAGAGCCTAGTTTTCCATCTGTTGTGTGTGTACCACAAGCAGTGGCGCACCGACAGGGGTGGTCCAGCGGGTCTGGACCCCCCTAGAACAACCAGGAAATATATAAAAAAAAATTATTCCTCAGGGCCGCACCGCCGATCACAACAGGCGGCACGGCCCTGGTTCTAGTTGCCGGCGGTGGTGGGGGGGCAGTAGGAGATGAGCATTTCCATTGTGGAAGCGCCCATTTCCATAGTCATCTGTATCGCCGTCCTCAGGACAGCGATACAGATGGCTGTGCTGCAGCGGGGCAGGGGAGGGAGAGGCATCTCCCTTCACTGTTCTTCTGATAGGCCGCAGGCGCTAATGCCTGCGGCCTATCAGAGGCCGGCTCAGGTGGCGCGATGACATCATTATCATTGCACCGCCTGAGCCGGGCAGCACACAGTGGGGGACACAGGCCGGAAGAGGCCTGCATTGCATCACTGCTGATGGAGGTAAGTATTAGTGTTTGTTTGTTTTTTGGGGGGGAGCTGGCACTATGGGGGCAACTGGAATTTCTTACAGCCCCATTTTTTTGGGGTGGCACTCTGGGGGCATTTATTTCTTGCCTATTTTGAGGGGAGGCATTATGGGGGCATTTCTTACTAGCACATTATGGGGTGGCACCATGGGGGAGAGGAGCACTATGGGGGCATCTAGGGGCTCTAAAGGGGCTTTTTTTTTTATTGGCACATTATGGGGGGCACTATAGGGGAGAGCGGAACTATGGGGCATCTGGTGGCACTATAGGGACATTATTTGGGGGCACTATGGGGAAGTGGGGGCTCTATAGGTGACTTTTTTATTGGCATATTATGCAGGGCACTATGGCATCTGGTGGAACTAAGGGGGCATTTTTTACTGGCACATTTTGTGAGCCACTATAGGGGAGAGTGGCACTATGGGGCATTATTTGGGGGCACTATGAGGGAGAGGAGCACTATAGGGTCATCTTCTGGGGGCACTAAGAAGGGGCATTTTTTACTGGCATATTATGGGGGACACTACGGGGGAGAGGAGCACTATGAGGGCATTTACTGGGGCACTATATAGGGGTATTTTATACTGGCATACATTATGGGGACATTAGCTCAACTGTGGGCACTAAGCGGGGGTATTTCATGTACTGTCATATTATAAGGAGAATTATTACTACTAGGGGGTATTATGGGGAGCTTTACTACTACTGGGGGGCTATGAGGAACATGATTACTAGTATGGGCACTATAGGGGCATTATTACAACTAAGTGTGCTCTGGCAGATAATTAGTTCTATTGGTGGGATTTTGGGGAGCACTGTTACTTTGGGGGGCACCCTGGCACAGTATCAGCTTAGCACAATTATTTTGGGGGGTCATTATCTTTATACTATTAGTGTCTGGGCGCAGTTATTTTTTAGAGCACTGTGTGCCAATAATTGTTGAAGGGGGCACTATCTGTGTGGTAGTAGTATTTCAGGGGGGACTGTTTCTGCAGTATAGTATTGGGGGTGGCAGGAAAGGGTGTTCAGAAGATGTGAAGATGATGGAAATGTGGGAATCTAATGTCTGTTTGTCAATCTCTGCAGAGAAGGGAGATTGGCTGAAAAATCATCATGGTGGTGTCTGAATGGAGAAGATGAGGAAAGAGAACGTCTACAACAAAGGTGACATCACTGGATGTAAGGTGTATGGGTATTTATAGATAAAGTCATACTTCTGATATACAGTATATGAATACATAATATGTGGGAAAGTACTACTGATGTTTTTAGCCATAATATATTTACCTATATTATATTATATATTCTAAATATATAATAATATATGTAAATATATTATGGCTAAAAACTTATATATATATAAATGTTTCTGAAATGCTTCTGCCGAGATTCAAACTCCTAACCGTGTTAGAAGCAAGGACATTAACCACTACACTATAGAGCTACTTGTTAACCTGCACTAAAATAAGTCTTCTACTGAATAGAAATACTCACTACATCAGAAATTTCTATGAGGTTTTTCCGATACAGTGTAGCATTCAGCTTTATAGCTGAGTGAATAAGGTCCTTGCCTCTAATGTTCAAAGGGTTGGGAGTTCAAATCCCAGCAGAAACTTTTCAGAAATAGATGCTAAATTACATTTAAATACACTGACTCGCGCACACACGGTGTATGGCCAAACTCCGCAATGTGCCGAGCATGCTCGCCCAACACTAGTAGTCAGGGCAGGTAGCGAGCAATTAAAGTCAGAGGCGGCAATCAAGAAAAGGTCGTTGAATTGAGAAGCAGGGTCCGGTACACAGTAAAACATAAACTTCAAAACACCTTTACACAAGGAACTAGACTGGCTGGTGACTAAGATTGCTCAGGCACCTTCCTGGAGCAGGAAGTGCCTTTAAATACTTCCTACAAGCTAACCATAGGCTGGGGAGTAGTGATGAGTGGCAGGGGCAATATTCGCCATAAATTCGTGATCTCCAGTCATTATATTCTACAAACCGGATTCCCAAAAAGTTGGGACACTAAACAAATTGTGAATAAAAACTAAATTTATCATTTTAAAGGAAAAATACGTTGATTCAATTTTTCACGGTGTCAACAAATCCCCAAAAAGTTGGGACAAGTAGCAATAAGAGCTGGAAAAAGTAAATTTGAGCATAACGAAGAGCTGGAAGACCAATTAACACTAATTAGGTCAATTGGCAACATGATTGGGTATAAAAAGAGCTTCTCAGAGTGGCAGTGTCTCTCAGAAGCCAAGATGGGTAGAGGATCACCAATTCCCCCAATGTTGCACAGAAAGATAGTGGAGCAATATCAGAAAGGTGTTACCCAGCGAAAAATTGCAAAGACTTTGCATAACATCATCCGAAGATTCAGAGAATCTGGAACAATCTCTGTGTGTAAGGGTCAAGGCCGTAAAACCATACTGGATGCCCGTGATCTCCGGGCCCTTAAACGACACTGCGCCACAAACAGGAATGCTACTGTAAAGGAAATCACTGAATGGGCTCAGGAATACTTCCAGAAACCATTGTCAGTGAACACAATCCACCGTGCCATCCGCCGTTGCCAGCTGAAACTCTACAGTGCAAAGCAGAAGCCATTTCTAAGCAAGATCCACAAGCTCAGGCGTTTTCACTGGGCCAGGGATCATTTAAAATGGAGTGTGGCAAAATGGAAGACTGTTCTGTGGTCAGACGAGTCACGATTCAAAGTTCTTTTTGGAAATCTGGGATGCCATGTCATCCGGACCAAAGAGGACAAGGACAACTCAAGTTGTTATCAACGCTTAGTTCAGAAGCCTGCATCTCTGATGGTATGGGGTTGCATGAGTGCATGTGGCATGGGCAGCTTGCATGTCTGGAAAGGCACTATCAATGCAGAAAAATATTCTGAATAAAATATTAGAAGTTGGCGCCTCCACATCATTGCATTCAGTTTTTATTCACGATTTGTATAGTGTCCCAACATTTTTGGAATCTGGTTTGTAGATTGCGAAAATCGGCAATGTAATATAAGCATATTGCGCGCGCAATACAGGCGTGGCTCACTTTTGCTACATTTTTCAAGCTGCTAGAAGTTTCCTGAGACTGGAGAAAATGGTTGGCAGCAACTTTCGTGACTCCTGATCACTGTAAGTATGACTATCAGCCATACGGTGTGGTGAGGTTTTTTGCTATTTCTTAGGAAAAAGGAAGGGAAGACAGATAGGAATTCAGTGAATGCCTTTTCTGGTATCTGCAAGGAGGAGGAGCAGGTGGAATGCGGTGACCCCTGGCTCTATGGCATGTTATCAGACTCAAAAGTCACCTCCACATCATCCTGCTGAGACTGAGAGGAGGAGAGAGTCATCCAATCCACTATCTCATTCTCTTTCTCCTCAAGTATAATGTTGAGCCTTTTCCGACACCAAGGAAAACTGCAACCTACTACTACTACTACTACTACTCCTACTCCTACTCCTACTCCTACTCCTACTCCTCATACTACTACTACTACTCATACTACTACTCATACTACTACTACTACTCATACTACTACTCATACTACTACTCATACTACTACTCATACTACTACTCATACTACTACTACTCATACTACTACTACTACTACTCATACTACTACTCATACTACTACTACTACTCATACTCATGCCACTATCCACATTCTAGCTCTTGGAGATCAAGGCCTGGCCCTGGGTCTTTTGTTTGGAACCCTTATGTACTCTTGGGATCTTTGGGCCTAATGTACAGGTCCTTCTCAAAAAATTAGCATATTGTGATAAAGTTCATTATTTTCTGTAATGTGCTGATAAACATTAGACTTTCATGTATTTTAGATTCATTACACACAACTGAAGTAGTTCAAGCCTTTTATTGTTTTATTATTGATGATTTTGGCATACAGCTCATGAAAACCCCAAATTCCTATCTAAAAAAATTAGCATATCATGAAAAGGTTCTCTAAACGAGCTATTAACCTAATCATCTGAATCAACTAATTAACTCTAAACACCTGCAAAAGATTCCTGAGGCTTTTAAAAACTCCCAGCCTGGTTCATTACTCAAAACCGCAATCATGGGTAAGACTGCCGACCTGACTGCTGTCCAGAAGGCCATCATTGACCCCTCAAGCAAGAGGGTAAGACACAGAAAGAAATTTCTGAACGAATAGGCTGTTCCCAGAGTGCTGTATCAAGGCACCTCAGTGGGAAGTCTGTGGGAAGGAAAAAGTGTGGCAGAAAACGCTGCACAACGAGAAGAGGTGACCGGACCCTGAGGAAGATTGTGGAGAAGGACCGATTCCAGACCTTGGGGGACCTGCGGAAGCAGTGGACTCAGTCTGGAGTAGAAACATCCAGAGCCACCGTGTACAGGCGTGTGCAGGAAATGGGCTACGGGTGCCGCATTCCCCAGGTCAAGCCACTTTTGAACCAGAAACAGCGGCAGAAGCGCCTGACCTGGGCTACAGAGAAGCAGCACTGGACTGTTGCTCAGTGGCCCAAAGTACTTTTTTCGGATGAAAGCAAATTTTGCATGTCATTCGGAAATCAAGGTGCCAGAGTCTGGAGGAAGACTGGGGAGAGGGAAATGCCAAAATGCCTGAAGTCCAGTGTCAAGTACCCACAGTCAGTGATGGTCTGGGGTGCCATGTCAGCTGCTGGTGTTGGTCCACTGTGTTTTATCAAGGGCAGGGGCAATGCAGCCGCTATCAGGAGATTTTGGAGCACTTCATGCTTCCATCTGCTGAAAAGCTTTATGGAGATGAAGATGTCATTTCTCAGCACGACCTGGCACCTGCTCACAGTGTCAAAACCACTGGTAAATGGTTTACTGACCGTGGTATTACTGTGCTCAATTGGCCTGCCAACTCTCCTGACCTGAACCCCATAGAGAATCTGTGGGATATTGGGAAGAGAAAGTCGAGAGACGCAAGACCCAACACTCTGGATGAGCTTAAGGCCGTTATCGAAGCATCCTGGGCCTCCATAACACCTCAGCAGTGCCACAGGCTGATGCCTCCATGCCACGCCGCATTGAAGCCTCCTGGGCCTCCATAACACCTCAGCAGTGCCACAGGCTGATTGCCTCCATGCCACGCCGCATTGAAGCAGTCATTTCTGCAAAAGGATTCCCGACCAAGTATTGAGTGCAGAACTGAACATAATTATTTGAAGGTTGACTTTTTTTGTATTAAAAACACTTTTCTTTTATTGGTCGGATGAAATATGCTAATTTTTTGAGATAGGAATTTTGGGTTTTCATGAGCTGTATGCCAAAATCATCAATATTAAAACAATAAAAGGCTTGAACTACTTCAGTTGTGTAATGAATCTAAAATATATGAAAGTCTAATGTTTATCAGCACATTACAGAAAATAATGAACTTTATCACAATATGCTAATTTTTTTAGAAGGACCTGTATACTGTCAAACAACATATGGAATGGTTTTTAAGTCTGTTTTCTGGAACATAAAGACCGAGAAGGGCAATAAAATGTCCTTCCCTTTCTACAAACACACTGAAGACTCTGCTACTGACAGTTGACTTTGAAAATAATACAGTATCATCTCCACTAATAGATTTAGGGCTACGGCCCTATGTGCGTTCAAATATGCAGAATGAGAAAAAAGGGTTTTCGGTCTAGTATGTCAGATTTTGGACTAGTATTTCACATTTTCACTCAGAGATTTAAAACACTACCCTCTGTATTGTAAGGGACACTTATATTGCTCCCCCCTGAGAGTTCAGATGCTTTCTATCCTCTGGATGGTAAAACACTTGTTGTACAGTTTTGATCTTATTGCCCACCACAAAAAAAAAAAAATTAATAAATAAATAAAACCTTTTATTTCTAATTAAAATGTGAGAAAAGGAAATGGTTCTGCAGCAGCTGCAGCTGTGTTATAAAGCAGTGATTGCATCTAGAATGCACTGATATGTAGTGTTGAGCGGCATGTCCCATATTCGAATTCGCGAAATTTCGCGAATATTCGAACGAATATTCGTAAAATATTCGCGAATATTCGAATTCGCTATTATTTCGCATATGCGCTAATATAATCGCATTACGGAAATTCGCACCTCAATTCACTAATGTATGAATGCCTCTCCGTTCTGGTACAAGTGCCGATATTCGCCTGTGCGCTAATATAATCGCCTTACGAAGATTCGCGCCTCAATCACTTTCTCGGCAATGTGAGTAAGATCTGAGCTTTTGGACTTTTGGGTATCAATCGAGATACAGTGGGGGGTGATGACAGTAGTTGACAGAGTACAGATCAATGTAATCTGTACGGTGCAAACTAAAATAAAAAAAACGAATATTCGTAAATCAAATTTTTCGAAGTTCGAAATATTCGCGAATATGGTGCTATACCATATGAATGCAAAGCCCTTTGCCTCTGTTCTGGGGACAAGTGCAGATATTCGCCTGTGCGCTAATATAATCGCATTACGAATATTCGCAACTCAATTCACTAATGTATGAATGCAAAGCCCTTTGCCTCTGTTCTGGGACGTGCCGATATTCGCCTGTGCGCTAATATAATCGCCATAAGAAGATTCGCACCTCAATCACTTTCTCGGCATTGTGAGTAAGATCTGAGCTTTTGGACCTTTGGGAAACAATCAATTATATGTGTACTGTAATTTTGTGGAAAAAAAAACTAACAAAAAAAAACGAATATTTGTTTTTACGAATATATAGCACTATATTCGAAATATTCGCGAAATCGCGAAGTTGCGATATTCGCGAAAAAAAAAATCGCTTTTCGAATATTCGCGCTCAACACTACTGATATGCACACCCAACCTCTGCTGATCATTTCTCACACTCAAACACTCTCTTTTGCACCTGGTAGCCTCCATCACACGGTCTGATATGGGTGAGGCTTACAGTCTTGCTTTGTTCACATTGCACTAGTTGTCCTGCTATGCGGTTGTGTGGAAGCTTGGCTGTGAGCTGGATTACATCACCTTCAGACCTTGTTCACACCATAGGTAGCTTAGTGGTAGGACCCCTTGCCATGCTGAGTGACCGTGACGTGGTGCATGATGGGCTCCTATATTTTCCTGACAGGAATATATTGGCAAAAGTCTCAGCTTTTAATATCTGCATTTATGACTAGCCAGTATAGTCAGTGGCATATCCGTGTGGTGCATTTTTTCTGTGATTTATATGATTATACTTTCATCTGCACAATGCTCCATTTTGTGTAGGATGCCTTTGTGGTGCATGTGGACCGCGCCGACATCCTGCACTGAGCGGCTGTCCGCGGGCACGGCGAAATAGCCGCAGGACGGATCCGACATGGTGAACAGCCTGTCGGATCCGTCCTGCCGCAAGTGTGAAACTAGCCTTAATAAACCAAAAACAACCAAAAAAGTTAAAAATACAGTCACCACTCCACTGTAATGTCAAGGTTTGATCAGTGAATCAAGAGGGAGAAAATGTCCACTATATTTCACCCTTGTCACTTTACAGGCAATATGCTGCTATTAGCCCGCTTACAGTGCTACTACCAACTGGACTAAGTTGTGGGAGCGGAGAGCCGTCAACCCACTACGAACGCGGCACACCAATTAAGCCGTGTGCTGTCATATCCGCATTTGTCTTGTTGATAGTGACCATTAAAGACGGACCTTTCACGGTTTTGATACCGTGTCTGACTGCTAAGATATTCTAGCATTGATAAGTAGGCCAACCGGACTACTGCTAACCAACTTGCAGTGGAGTGAATATCTGAGTTTAAAAACTAAGTCTGCCCCCCGAAATGTTTCACCAGATTACTGGCTTCTTCAGGGGATTGGGCAGCAATGAGTAACCCTATCAAACTGGAGGTATATAAACAATCACAACATGACGTTTATATACCTCCAGTTTGATAGGGTTACTCATTGCTGCCCAATCCCCTGAAGAAGCCAGTAATCTGGTGAAACATGTCGGGGGGCAGACTTAGTTTTTAAACTCAGATATTCACTCCACTGCAAGTTGGTTAGCAGTAGTCCGGTTGGCCTACTTATCAATGCTAGAATATCTTAGCAGTCAGACACGGTATCAAAACCGTGAAAGGTCCGTCTTTAGTGGTCACTATCAACAAGACAAATGCGGATATGACAGCACACGGCTTAATTGGCGTGCCGCGTTCGTTGTGGGTTGACTGCTCCCCGCTCCCACAACTTAGTCCAGTTGGTAGTGGCACTGTAAGCGGGCTAATAGCAGCATATTGCCTGTAAAGTGACAAGGGTGAGAGATAGTGCACATTTTCTCCCTCTTGATTCACTGATCAAACCTTGACATTACAGTGGAGTGGTGACTGTATTTTTAACTTTTTTGGTTGTTTTTGGTTTATTAAGTAGAATCATAATAAAGGTATTCAGTACACGTTCAGATTTTTTCATTCAATTAATAATAAAAGTGAAGTATTAAATTTCACCTGGGGCAAGATAGGTTCAACGCCTGTATAGGTATTTGTAAATTTACTATTAATAAACCTTACCCAGGTTACGTCCCAATTACAAATAGGTTACAGAGAGGTGGACCGTAGGCGCAAAAACGCAACCAGAGTTTTTTTACAAACCAATAGTTTTTTTATTGTTATCGTGACAACGCGTTTCGGGGTTCTGCGGACCCCTTTTTCAAGTCTAAAAAACATATACAGTACAGACCAAAAGTTTGGACACACCTTCTCATTCAAAGAGTTTTCTTTATTTTCATGACTATGAAAATTGTAGATTCACACTGAAGGCATCAAAACTATGAATTAACACATGTGGAATTATATACATAACAAAAAAGTGTGAAACAACTGAAAATATGTCATATTCTAGGTTCTTCAAAGTAGCCACCTTTTGCTTTGATTACTGCTTTGCACACTCTTGGCATTCTCTTGATGAGCTTCAAGAGGTAGTCACCTGAAATGGTTTTCACTTCACAGGTGTGCCCTGTCAGGTTTAATAAGTGGGATTTCTTGCCTTATAAATGGGGTTGGGACCATCAGTTGCGTTGTGGAGAAGTCAGGTGGATACACAGCTGATAGTCCTACTGAATAGACTGTTAGAATTTGTATTATGGCAAGAAAAAAGCAGCTAAGTAAAGAAAAACGACACTGCACTTAGCAAATTACTTATTGCATCTCACTCTCCCTGTGTAAGGGGAGGAGGTTCCTGTAGAAGCAGGAAGTGAGCAGATGGAGGCTGTGCTTGGTGCTGCTGGAAATCAGAAGAAATCATCTCTGCTTAATCTGGAAAGGATTGGACCGGCTCACGGTGGAGACTGTCGATAGCACGAAGGGGAGGTCAGCATATTAATTACTTAGGGCTATGCATTAGCTTGCAGCCCGTACACCGGAATGTAACAGAACTTGGAGCGTTATTGTATGTCCAAATGCCACTTCAACAGTGTGGTGTAATGTGACGCAGCAAAGCCGCACTTACAGTTCCTTGAGCAGGTTCTTGGTGCTTTTTCCTGGTCCACTCCAGAACTGGATCCTACAGACATGACACTCATGGGGTCGTCGCTGCAAACCTCCCCTTTGTGCTATCGACAGTCTCCACCGTGAGCCGGTCCAATCCTTTCCAGATTCAGCAGAGATGATTTCTTCTGATTTCCAGCAGCACCAAGCACGGCCTCCGTCTGCTCACTTCCTGCTTCTACAGGAACCTCCTCCCCTTACACAGGGAGAGTGTGATGCAATAAGTTATTTGCTAAGTGCAGTGTCAAACCTGCATATTCAGTTTGCTAACACACTTGTAAGGGTCCAAAACAGCCCATAAATCAGCTGTTTTCCAACTTTGCAAACTAAATAGGTTATTAGTATTCCTCTGGTAGGCAGCTCCAATGTAGACTTTTATCATCTTATCCTTTGCTGACATCTACTAACCAAAGATGTTGCAGTAATTATACAATTCACAACATAGCAGAGTAATACATTTAAGGTCCCTTGCCCCATATCCTTACACAGGTTCTGCAGGAGTTTCGTCACTTGCTGCAGAAATGTCTCCTCTTCCCCACAACTCCCAGAACAAGGGGAAATCACAGCCCAACATTACGTCATGCATGATCCTTTTTACAACACCAAATTCATAAGTCCCAGTTCCTACTGGAGTCTCACACTCAGTGAGAGCCACAGGATAGTCCTTGCTATCCCCATGTATGTCCATCACACTCACTTGTTTGTCCAACACATAGTCCCCAGCTACCAAGCTGGCATGTACCAGGCTCACCTGGCTCCCTGTGTCCAACAACGCTTGGACTGGACTTCTATTCGCCACAATGTCGCACATTTTCAGCGCAGTCTCTAGTCCCGGTGTCTCAACATCTCCCGTCTCGGCACATAGTGACTGGCGCCGGCGCTCACCACAGTTCATGGCTTCTGAGGTAGTAGGGCACTGGTCAGCATCGTGCCCAACCTCCAGGGCCTTGCTTTCCATCACACACACAATAACAGGAATGCTCTTACCCACAGACATCATGGGTTTAGCACTCCCCGGGGCCATAGGAACATCTCCACTGCAGTGATCATACTTCTCCTGGATGTTGGGAACCTCCAGCCCTTGGTTCCTGGTTGCACGATCACATACAGGCTCCTCAATGCAGTGGTTTCCACGGGAAACGCCTTGGCCTTGAATCCAGTCTTCTTTCTCTGGCCGATGAGTCACACACTCTGCTGAAGACTTCTCCTCAAATTATCCATCTGCACAATTTGAAGCACTTTCTCCATTCCACAATTGCCAAAAAAGGGAAGTCTCTGCCCAGCACAAATTCTGCCTTCAGGGTCTCACTTTTCAAGAGCTTCCACTGTACAGAGCCATAGACCGTTACAAAGGTCAGAGACATCGTGGTATCTCTCTCTGGCCCCCTATCCAGGAGGTTCAGTATCTCTGGCATAACCCAAGACACTTGTTGGCGGGAATGTAGAATGACCCCCAGTGGGATTCCCCCTATCACCAATTTGCAGGATCTTTCACACACTTTGTCACACACTCCTGATCCAATGATCCTCCATTGCACAGTCCTCCAGTTGGCACCACTCCCAGCAATACTTTGTTGCACCTCATAGGCTCCACCAGGCCGCAGCAACTTCCACATAGGATTTCATAGTGACCAAAAAAAAATATGTTTTCTCCACAGGTCAGTCTCTTTCACTTGGGCTTCCGGCCCTTTAAATCACCGCAAGATTTCCTTGCAACACAGCAAAAGTGTCCAGATTTGCAACAGCAGCTTTATCCAGACATTGGGCTTCCGGCCCTTCAACCTTCAGCAGCACATGCTCTTTTGTCATGCCATCGCCTCTAGCAACACTTTGCCTTTTAGCATCGACATGCACGCATCCTCCACCATATGTAAGAGATCGCTCTCTCTCAGGGGTCAGCAATGACAGACTTCTCATCAAACAGGGGGTTTTCCAGCTCAAACGGGGCTTTATTTGTGACACCGCACATCACACTTCCAAGTTTGGCGTCACTCAGCACAATGAAGTTGCAGCCTCACCTCATAATGTGTTACATCAACGCAAACCAACAAACCCTTGCCCGACTCGGCATTCACTATAGAGAGGTCTCCCTAACTCACCTCTAGGTCACTGTTCACACTGTGGTATTCGGCTTCAGTCAAATAGCCTTGTAGCTGTGACCAGTGCAACCCACCAGTCCTCCTGGTGGAAGCAGCGGAATACCTTCGGGGGATATGGTCCAGCAGTCATCTTGACTCTGACCGTGCGATCCCTCTCTTCTTCAGGTGTCACTGGGTCCCCACAAACTCAGGCTTCCTCAGCCATGTTGCCCCCCAGCCCTCCTGGCTGGAACCACACGGGCCCTCTGCAGGTCTGTTCCCTGGGGCCTCACTCTTCCTCTCACACTGAGGATTGCTTTATCCCCAAGTGATTATCAGTGAGAAAGTCAGAGAGTTGTATCTGTTCTGAAATAACCTACCCCTTTCTTGACTATCTGCTATCTATTCTTCCATCCTAAGAATGTGCTTCAGTTCCTTGGCCCACTCAGTCAGTGTGGGGGGGTAGTGGTTTTCCAGTGCCTTGGGATCATCATACGTGCCGCGGCTAGGAAAAGACGCAATGCCCCTTTTTTGACTTGTGAGATAGACCCCGGAAAGAGTGACAGCAACGTCATTTGAGGAGTGTTAGGTATAGACTGATTCGAATAACTAGTATATATCTTTAAAACCTCCTCCCAGAAAGGCTTTATCAATTGACACTCACACCAAATGTGCAACATGGAGCCTTTCTCCCGTTCGCACCGCCAACAGTGATCAGGAACCGACGGAAACATCTGATGCAGCTTAGTAGGACAATAGTACCACCTAGAGACAATTTTATAATTCTTTTCCTTAACTTGAGCCACCATTGACATCCCATGGGAGAGTGTACACAACTTCTCTACTTCATCCACTGAGAAGGTGATTTGCAGATCTCTCTCCCATTTTGCAAAGAATGGGGCTCTCTCCCCATTTTGGATTCGTAGCAAAGCCTGATACATGGATGATATTGTACCACGTCCATCCGTGGAGGCCAGGTAGAGCTTGTCAAAGTCTGTCAACTGATCTATCCCTTCACCAGAGAACATAAGACCCAAGAATGACCTGACTTGAGCGTACCCCAGCCATGAAACCTGTGAGAAAGCTACAGTCTGTCGAAGACTCTCAATGGAGGAAAGTTGCCCAGAGGTGATCACATCTTTAACTCTCAGAAGACCATCCCCTGTAGTTTTAATGAGAAAAGCGGAGGGCCTAAGGCCCGGTGTAAATGCCGGGTTACTATGCAACGTGGTCATGGGACCGGGTCTAGCTGACACCCTTGACGTGGAAATCCAATGGTCCCAAATAGACAGGGCATGCCTCACCAAATATGGCCACTCCTCAGAGGCTGGTCGTTTATCTATCTCAATCCAGGGTAGTGCCTGAAGGGACAGAGGAGACAAAGCCTGTTCCAAACCCACCCACAATTTCAGAGAGTCTTTATGAAGCCAGTCCCTTAATCTGGTGAGCACCGAAGCACTATGATAGATTGACAAATCTGGGAGGCAAAAACCACCTAAGGACTTTTGCTTAGTCAGGACCTGCCTTAGTAATCTGAGTTTGCTTGCCTGCCATATAAACTTATTCAGTCCTTTTTGTAACACTTGGAAGTATGACCTCGGCGCATATACTGGGACAGTTTGAAAAAGGTAGAGAAACCTCGGCAGGATGTCCATCTTAAAGGCGGACATACGGCCGAACCAAGATAGGTTTTTCAGGGAGTACTTCTGCATATCCTCCAGAGTCCTCTTCTGCAGTGGCAAATAGTTAAGTGGAAAGAGCAAATGTAGCTGCGCAGGGATCTGGACGCCTAAGTACACCAGACTTTTCTCTTTCCATTTAAAGGAAAAATTATCCCGGAGGGAATTTACATCCGCAGCGGCCAGAGAAATGTTTAGTAGCTCCGTTTTTGAAAGATTCACCTTGAAATTACTCAGATGTCCGAATCTATCAAACTCACGGTGTAGAGATGGAATAGAGATGTGGGGAGTCGACACGTATAGGAACAAATCGTCAGCGTATAGCGCCAATTTCTGCTGTTTGTTCTTGATGGAGATACCCTTAATGTCCGGATTAAGATGTTCCATTTGCAACACATATAGGAGAGGGGATAATGGGCACCCCTGGCGTGTTCCATTACGGATCTCGAAAGGAGGCGCTAGGATACCGTTAATTCTAACCCTGGCAGTGGGGTGGGTGTATAAAGCTGAAACGTATTCTATGAATCTGCCCCCCAAACCAAGATGATGCAAGGAAGCTAACAAAAATCGCCAGTGGACCCTGTCAAACGCCTTCTCGGCATCCACAGACATCAGGCCAACGGGAATTTGTCTTTCTTGCACATGATGGATCAGCGTGATAGTGCGAATGGTATTGTCTCTAGCTTCTCTGCCCGGGACAAACCCAACCTGATCCAGGCTGATACATTGCGGTAAAATCAGCCGCAGCCTATTTGCCAGAATCTTTGAGTAAATTTTAATGTCACAGTTTTTCAGTGATATCGGCCTATAGTTACCACATATTGTGTTGTCCTTATTAGGCTTAGGTATAACAACAATATGGGCCTCCAGGGATTGTTTGGGAAAGGGACAAGTAGGAGAGATGCTATTGAACATTTTTGTCATCAAGGGACTAAGCAGATCAAGGAATTTCTTATAGAAAACGCCAGTAAACCCGTCCGGCCCCGGGCTCTAATGGCCCTTAAGAGACTTGACCACCAGTCTCACTTCAGCTTCAGAAAGGGATTGGTCTAAGTCGGCCCGCTGGTCTGGCGAAATTGCGGGCAGGGCCGTCTTATTTAAGTAAGATGAAATGCGGTTATCTAAGTCAGAGGGCCGCATGTCCGCAAATTGGCCTCTGATATTGTACAGTGACGCGTAATACTCTCTAAAGGCTTCAGCTATGTGGAGAGGGTGATGTAAGGTCTTACCCTGTGAATCTTTAATCTCAGGAATATAAGATCGAGTCAATCTAGGATGGAGGAGTTTAGCTAGGGCCGACCCACACTTATTGGCATTTTCGAACAGGAAGCCCTGGTATCTTTCCCTGGCATTAGCATGCTTCTTATTAATCTCTTCCCTTAGTTTGTCCCTCGCCGAGGTCAGTTCAGTCAACAAGGCAGGGGTAAGAGAACCCTTATGAAGGGATTCTAGGCGAAGTAATTCCTCAGACAAGCTCCTAATACGTGCCTCCCTCTCCTTTTTCAATCTCGAGCCGTGCTGAATAAACACCCCCCGTAAGACACATTTGAGCGCCTCCCACTGCATAAGAGGGGCTGTGGAATCAGTAGCATGGGTGTCCATGAAGTCCGAAATGGACTTCTCTATTGCTTGCCTACAAACCATGTCCTTCAGTAACTGTGCATTAAGCCGCCACGTCCATTCTTTGGCCACTAAGTCAGGTAAAGCCAGAGTAAGGGAAACAGGGGCATGATCCAACCATAACACCGAGCCAATGTCAGCCCTAGGGTGGTAAGATAATGCATAATGAGAGATAGCAAATAAGTCAATCCTACTATAAGAGTTATGGGCCGGGGAGTAGTAAGTGTAATCTCGACTTGTCGGATTTAATACCCTCCATACATCTACCAACCTATTGTTCTGCAAGACAGAGCGGACCCTAGAGAGAGACGAGTTTGGAACCAAATATCTCCCAAGGGAAGTGTCTAACGACGGATTCAGGGGCAAGTTAAAGGTTCCAACTTCGACATGATAGCTGCAAATGACTTACCTTGACCCGAATTTGGAAGGTATATGTTACCTACGGTGTACACTCTCCCATGTATGACCAACTTGACAAAGACGTATCGTCCCTTGCTGCAGGATCTAGAATCTAAAATAGAGCAGGGTAAGTTTTTATGCAAAGCTATTGAGACACCTTTTGCTTTAGTTTCTGGATTTGTACTGTGAAACCATGTGGTATACGTCATGGATCTAAAGTTTGGAACATGATGTGTTTTAAAAGGTGTTTCCTGGAGAAGTAAGATCTGAGCGTTTTCTTTCTGCAACCCCGCAAGGATCTTAGCTCTTTTATCAGGAATATTGAAACCCCTAACATTCAGCGAGACCAGTTTGATCTCAGCACGCCGATTCACTGGCGGCACCATAACCAGACTACGAAGTGTGACCCTGACAGGGTCAGGGATAGGTATAGGGATGAGGGAAACACAAGATGGGGAGGACAAGACAACAAAAATCGCACAGGAACGCAAGTGACCAAAAACCACAGAAGACGTAGAAGACTAAACGAAAAGGGAGTAGGAGAACAAGACAAGACCGCAAAAGAAAAGAAAAAGAGACGTCAACCCCAAATTAGGGAGGACACCCAAAGGTATCAGTATAACCTCGGAACTGAGGTGGGTAACGAATAACGTTAACAGGGGACTGTCTTCCAATAGCAGGTGTGGAGACCTGTCAGAGAGTATGTGTAACCACCGTTTGACATATGAGCGCCCAGGAAAAAATGACGGGCGAAAAAGGGCGACCTGTGAAAAGGCTAACCTTCAATAAACAAACATGTGACCCTGCATCAGGAGACTAAACAGTAAGGTAGAGAAGCCTAATAAAATGGTTTCGTCCCCTCCAAGAAAAGGAAACCATGTCATTAGATCAAATAGAGTGATCTGTCTCACAAGGCCTAGACCACATGCAATATAAACCTTTCAGACAAGAGCTAAGTAAAGAGATACTACATGTACTTCATATTATAAGTGAGAGGAGTGTTCAAGAAGGCAGTCTCCTATTATCCGACCCCTTATTGCGTCCCGGCGAGGTAGATTTCCAAACTGAGAATCTCGATGGGATCGGAGGAGTGATATTCCACTCGGGTAACTCGATATCAGGGAGACCTAGCGCTGCCAGAAAATCAGCCAACTCAGATGGGTCCCGCAGTTCACAACGTTTGCCACCCTTTCTGACCACCAGCTGGAACGGATAACCCCACATATAGGGAATGTCCCTTTCACGGAGGCACTCTAGCAGGGGGCGAAGAGCTCTTCTTTGTTGCAGGGTAGAGCGAGCCAGATCTTGTAGCAAGGAAATATGGACTCCCCGGAATTCGATCGTAGCCGTGTTGCGCGCCTTGCGCATGATCTCTTCCTTAATGGAGTAGTAGTGTAGGCGACATATCACATCCCTGGGTCTAGCAGGATCCGGATTTGGAGGGCCAAGTGTCCTATGCGCTCTGTCTATTTCCAGATCATCGGAGACCGGCCTGTTCAGTATCATCTTAAAAAGATCTTGTAGGGTATGAATAAGGTCCGCTGTAGGGATAGATTCAGGTAGGCCCTGCAGCCTGATATTGTTACGCCTACTACGATTTTCTACATCTTCGTGTAACCGATACAGCTGACTGATATGTTGATCTCTTTGTAAGCCTTTATCCTCTAGCGTGTCCAAACGGGAGGAAAATTCAGCCTGGTGGGAGGAAACATCATCCACCCTCTCCTCAACCAACTGTAAACTGGTAGACAGGGTATGGAGCTCTTGCTTATAGGAGGATTCCAGGCGTACAATAAATTGTTCCATCTCTTGCCTGGTCGGCAACTGCCGAACATGAGCTCTCCAGTCCCAAGACGGATCGTCTACCTCTGTCGTATTGGTAGGCTGGGATGAGGCTTGCGGCTGCAGGGTCAGTGCGGCTTGAGCCAGCGGCATGGAGTCTCGTGTGGCCTGGCAAGATGGCGCCGTTCGCGCGTCTCCGCCATTCACAGCATGGGCCGAGTGAGGTGAGTCCCTCTTCTGATTCGTGACAGGCGACTGGGATTGGATCATATTATGACGGGTGGCCCCAGCTTTCTCAGCAGGCTTCGGGGTTAGCAAGGGTTTGTACGGGGGTGCAGCAATGTTAAGGTCGCGTGCTGCTTGTGGGAGAACCGTTGCGCCTGAGTCGCGGCCCGTTACCTTCTGTCCCAGAGCAAAAAACTGCTGGATATCTTTGTGCCTCACGTCCGTGGGGGTACTGACGGAACCGGCTGACGAACCCCTTCTCGTCCGAACCATCGGAGCTTGAAATTCAGATGCTGGTGGGCTAGGAATGCCTGCTAAAGCACTCTCAGGACAGGAGCTCTCAGAGACGCGTGTTCACTCCACCATAGTCAGGACACGCCCTCATGCAGATTTAAGCCTTGCAGTATGGCAGAACTCCTCAGCTCACAAAACACAGAGCTCCACTATCACCTGGAGGTTCATTCCACACCCAGCTGAGCTGCTGGCTGGGCATTTAAACCCCAGCCCAAAACCTGGCCTGGACGTGGGGAACAGCCACCTACCCTGCTCTTTGGCGGCTCCCAGATTGGCTTTACAGCCACACTAAGTAAAACAGTGTCAGCGAGCACTAGCTGCCGCTGACACACAAAATTACTGATTCTTATCTCACTGAGGCCAGGAACCTCGGTGACACGTACCTTCCGTCAATGACGGACCCCTGCGCCTTCCTACAGAGGCTAAGAGATGGACCTAGATCCTCCCCTAGTTCAGTCTAGTATTAGCTGAAGAGAGACCAGCTACATATGCACACTCTGTAGGAAACTAGACCTGAGACCAAGAGAATCACTATCTCTAAGAAACCTGTTCAAGTAAAACATCTCTACTAGGGTTGAGCGAACCCGAACTGTAAAGTTCGGGTTCGTACTGAACTTTAGGATTTTTGGACCCCGGACCCGAACCCGAACATTTCAGTAAAAGTTCGGGTTCGGTGTTCGGCGCTTTTTGAAAGGCTGCAGAGCAGCCAATCAACAAGCAGTTAACTGTCTGACCTTAGAAGCCATCACAGCCATGCCTACTAATGGCATGGCTGTGATTGGCCAGAGCAGCATGTGACCCAGGCTCTATATAAGCTGGAGTCACGTAGCGCTGTACGTCACTCTGCTGTTACAAGTGTAGGGAGAGGTTGCTGCTGGACTTGTGATTTCAGGGAGAGCATAGGAGAGAATCTAACTCAGCGATCTACAGAGAAATAGTTGTGTGGGTGCCGGGCACAATCGTTTTACCCTGCCCTGTGCTCATTGAGCAAAAAAAAACAACTTTTATAATTCTGTTAGTTAGGTGGGCGGCGGCGGCGGCCATTTTATGCAAGCTCAGTGCACCAGCCCTGCATCTGAGCTTTTGGGACATTGCAAATCACCCTTTTTTTTGGCAATCTACAACATCTGGATTAGTCAGTGTGCAATTTAAGCTAGAAATACACCCATCATTTTCTGGAGTTTTACAAAAACACACTTTTTCACAAAAAACACTATTTTCAGGCCTAGCAGCATCAGCACGTGTGAAATTACAGGCTTATATACTGCTGTCAAATTCAGTTGTTAAACAAACACTCGTTTGGGCAAAAAAAAAAATTGTTGGCAGCCTTTGATGCAGATGTCATTGTGAGATACACCCTTAATACATTTGGGTTAGATTCAGAGATTTGAAATGCCGCCATTTGGTGCACCAGTATTGAATTCAGGCCTACACTGATTCAGGCCGTGTGAGATACACCCTTTACATACAGGTGTTTGAGTCAGGTATTTGAAATACCGCCATTTGGTGCACAAATATTGAATTCAGGCCTACACTGGTTCAGACCCTGTGAGATACACCCTCTACATACAGGGGTTTGATTCAGGCATTTGAAATACAGCCATTTGAAATACAGCCATTTTGGGCAAAGAAATCTTTAATTCAGGCCTACACTGGTTAAGGCCGTGTGAGATACACCCTCTACATACAGGGGTTTGATTCAGGCATTTGAAATACCGCCATTTGGTGCACCAATATTGAATTCAGGCCTACACTGGTTCAGGCCGTGTGAGATACCCCCCTATACATACAGGGGTTTGATTCAGGTATTTGAAATACAGCCATTTTGGGCAAACAAATCTTTAATTGAGACCTAGTCTGGTTCAGGCCATGTGAGATACACCCTTTACATACTGTCGTTCTATTCTACTATTAATTAAACACCCATTTAGGGCAAGATTCTAAATTCGAGAAATATGAGGAGAGAGTCAAATAAGGGACGTGGCCCAGGTCGTGGTGCTGCTGGTGGAGCTCCTGTTGCAGGGAGAGGACGTGGTCGATCTGTGCCAGCTACACGCACAAGTGAAACACCTTCCTCAGGTGCGAGCAGGCGACAAAACCTGCAGCGGTATTTGGTCGGGCCTAATGCTGCTCTACGAATGGTGAGGCCTGAACAAGTACAGGCGATAGTATATTGGGTTGCTGACAGTGGATCCAGTTCCTTCACATTGTCTCCCACCCAGTCTCCTGCTGAAAGACCACAGTTGGCACCTGCAGCCGATGTCCATCAGTCTTTCACCTTACCCCCTTGCAAATCAGCCAAGCAGTCTGAGCCCTAAGTCATGCAGCAGTCTCTTCTGCTTTTTGATGGCTCTGTTAGCAGGGTTTCCCAGGGCCATCCACCTAGACCTGCCCCAGAAGTGGAAGAGATTGAGTGCACCGATGCCCAAACACTTATCGTTCAAGATGAGTACATGGGAGGACCATCGCAGCACGTCTCGGATGATGACGAAACACAGGTGCCAACTGCTGGGGCTTTCGAAAGTGTGCAGACCGACAAGGAAGGCAGGGGTGAAGACTGGGTGGAAGATGATGTGGAGGACGATGAGGTCCTCGACCCCACATGGAATCAAGGTCATGCGAGTGACCTATGTAGTTCGGAGGAAGAGGCGGTGGTCGCACAGAGCCACCAGCACAGCAGAAGAGGGAGCAGGGTGCAAAAGCGGAGCGGTCGTCCTCTAGACAGTACGCCTGCTACTGCCCACCGCAGCAAGGGACCGAGCACACCAAAGCCAGCTCCAAGGAGTTCCCTGCGTGGCAGTTCTTCAGACAATGTGCTGACGACAAGACACGAGTGGTTTGCACGCTGTGCAATCAAAACCTGAAGCGAGGCATTAACGTTCTGAACCTTAGCACAACCTGCATGACCAGGCATCTTCATGCGAGACACGGGCTGCAGTGGAGTAAGCACCTTCAAAACCAAGAAAGGGCTCAGGTCCCTCCTGCTCCCTCTTCTGCTGCTTCCTCTGCCTCTTCCTCCGCCTCTGGAGGAACGTTGGCACCTGCCACCCAGCAAACAGAGGATGTGCCACCAACACCACCACCTGGGTCACCAAGCATCTCCACTATGTCACACGGAAGCGTTCAGCTCTCCATCTCCCAAACCTTGGAGAGAAAGCGTAAATTCTCACCTAGCCACCCTCGATCTCTGATACTGAATGCCAGCATTTCTAAACTACTGGCCTTTGAAATGCTGTCATTCAGGCTGGTGGAGACGGACAGCTTCAAACAGCTCATGTCGCTTGCTGTCCCACAGTACGTCGTTCCCAGCCGCCACTACTTCTCCAGGAGAGCCGTGCCTTCCCTGCACAACCAAGTATCGGATAAAATGAAGTGTGCACTGCGCAACGCCATCTGTGGCAAGGTCCACCTAACCACAGATACGTGGACCAGTAAGCACGGCCAGGGACGCTATATCTCCCTAACTGCACACTAGGTAAATGTAGTGGCGGCTGGGCCCCAGGTGGAGAGCTGTTTGGCGCACGTCCTTCCTCCGCCAAGGATCGCAGGGCATCATTCTTTGCCTCCTGTTGCCTCCTCCTCCTACTCAGCTTCCTCCTCCTCTTCTACCACCTCCTCATCCGGTCAGCGACAGACCTTCACCACCAACTTCAGCACAGCCCGGGGTAAACGTCAGCAGGCCATTCTGAAACTGATGTGTTTGGGTGACAGGCCCTACACCGCGCAGGAGTTGTGGCGGGGTATAGAACAACAGACCAATGAGTGGTTGCTGCCAGTGAGCCTCAAGCCCGGCCTGGTGGTGTGCGATAATGGGCGAAATCTCGTTGCAGCTCTGGCACTAGCCAGTTTGACGCACATCCCTTGCCTGGCGCATGTGCTGAATTTGGTGGTGCAGAAATTAATTCACAACTACCCCGAGACGTCTGAGCTGCTGCATAAAGTGCGGGCCGTCTGTTCGCGCTTCCGGCGTTCACATCCTGCTGCTGCTCGCCTGTCTGCGCTACAGCGTAACTTCGGCCTTCCCGCTCACCGCCTCATATGCGACGTGCCCACCAGGTGGAAATCCACCTTGCACATGCTGGAGAGACTGTGCGAGCAGCAGCAGGCCATAGTGGAGTTTCAGCTGCAGCACGCAGGGGTGAGTTGCACTGCGGAACAGCACCACTTCACCACCAATGACTGGGCCTCCATGCGAGACCTGTGTGCCCTGTTGCGCTGTTTCGAGTACTCCACCAACATGGCCAGTGGCGATGACGCCGTTATCAGCGATACAATACCACTTCTATGTCTCCTTGAGAAAACACTTAGGGCGATGATGGAAGAGGATGTGGCCCAGGACGAGGAGGAGGAAGAGGGGTCATCTCTAACACTTTCAGGCCAGTCTTTTAGAAGTGCCTCAGAGGGAGGTTTTTTGCAACAGCAGAGGCCAGGTACAAATTTGGCCAGCCAGGGCCCACTACTGGAGGACGAGGAGGAGGAGGATGAGGAAGATGAGGAGGAGGATGAAGCATGTTCCCAGCGGGGTGGTACCCAACGCAGCTCGTGCCCATCACTGGTGTGTGGCTGGGGGGATACGGAGGACGCAGACGATACGCCTCCCACAGAGGACAGCTGGTCCTTACCTCTTGGCAGCCTGGCACACATGAGCGACTACATGCTGCAGTGCCTGCGCAACGACTGCAGAGTTGCCCACATTTTAACGTGTGCTGACTACTGGGTGGCCACCCTGCTGGATCCCCGTTACAAAGACAATGTGCCGTACTTAATTCTCTCACTGGAGCGTGATCGGAAGATGCGCGACTACAGGCGCACGCTGGTAGACGCGCTCCTGAGAGCATTCCCGACTGACGCGGGGGACAAGTGGAAGCATAAGGCGAAGGCAGGGGAGGAGGAAGAGGTCGCCAACGCAGCTGTGTCAGTGCCAGCACCTCAGAAGGCAGGGTTAGTATGGCCGACATGTATAAAAGCTTTGTCACCTCGCCGCAACAACCGGCCCCAACTGCTGATATGGAGCGTGTTAGCAGGAGGCAGCATTTGACCAACATGGTGGAACAGTACCTGTGCACACGACGACACGTACTGACTGATGGTTCTGCCCCATTCAACTTCTGGGTCTCCAAATTGTCCACATGGCCAGAGCTTGCCCTGTATGCCTTGGAGGTGCTGACCTGCCCTGCAGCCAGTGTACTCTCTGAACGTGTATTCAGCACAGCAGGGGGCATCATTACAGACAGACGCAGCCGCCTGTCCACAGCCAACGTGGACAAGCTCCTGTTCATTAAAATGAACCAGGCCTGGATCCCACAAGACTTGTCTGTACCTTGTGCAGAATATACAGTTCTAACAGCCTCAACCATCCATCCTTGTACTCAAGTGCACTTATTCCTTATATTTTTTTATATGTCCCAATATTTTGGGGGATACCCCTATGTAAAAATGCAAAATAACACACATCTGTGTTGGCTACCTATTCCTCCTTCGCCGCCGCTTCCACCAAGACCGCCACGTGAGCCTACACCGCCACATCCACCCATTCACCGCCTTCTCAACCTCTTCTTCCTAGATCATTCCTAATTTTTATTTTTTTTAAGGTCTTTTATGTCATTTTAATTCATTTCCCTATCCACATTTGTTTGCAGAGCATTTGCCATGCTCTTAAGCACATTTTGCTGCCTTTTGCAGCCCTCTAGCTCTTTCCAGGGCTATTTTAGAGCCATTTTTGTGGCCAAAAGTTCGGTTCCCCTTTGACTTCAATGCGGTTCGGGTTCGGGGTCAAGTTCGGGTCCCGAACCCGAACATTTTTTTAAAGTTTGGCCGAACCTGCCGAACCCGAACATCCAGGTGTCCGCTCAACTCTAATCTCTACTTTACAGTAGAAAAGGATAGAACTAGAAGGCTCAGAATCTCCACAGCAGAGCACTGGGGTCAGTCAGTAAGGTGTTTGCTGTTTAAGGCTGATGGAGACTTTACTGCAGTGAGAGGAACATGTTTGACAATAACCTTGTTGTCAGCCTTGGATTCTACAGAGAGAGAGAGAGAGGCTTCGGAAAGACAGAGGGAAGGAGTACTACAACCCCCTTCATTGTTTATATCCATACATTGCTATCAAGGAAGATTTGCACTATAAATTTGAGACAGTTTTTTTTTTATACCATTGGATGTACTACAACTCCCATTTTGCAATTTAGTAAATAGAGACATATTTTATACAACTGGCCTGGTCACTGACTCTAGCACCATTTGCTGGCAGCAGCAACTACAGTACATCTCCCTCCTTGCACCCGCACCACACTCATAACATCAAGGGCACCGCGACTACCATCAGACAGGAGCCCCAGCATTAGGGTGTGCCCCAAGGCAAGAAAAGGTGCTCATTCCTATCACTGCCAGCCCTAGGGAACATTGGTGTGAAGACTGCCACTGAGATTTACAGGAATAGCTGTTACAGCTAGAACCACTACAACTCCCATTCTCTGCTCAGCTGCTCCCAGGCCACAGCACCACACATTACCTTGGTTCAAATCTGCACTGTCATTTATGGGTTTTTGTTTCCTTTCCAGGAACAGAAAAAGAAAAATAACAACAGTGTCTCATCCATCACATGATGGACACCAATGACTGTGACGGGGTCTGGGGGTTTCGGTCACGGTGGTCATAATAATTATCTTCTTATAGAGATGTTGTAAATCCGGCCTTGACGTTGCAGTGATGTTGATGTCTGTACCTGCCGTTTCCTCCCTTACATATACAATGCACTGTGCAGACTGGGGGGGAGGGGATGTCATGTCTGAATCTGAGCGCCACTGCTGATAGGACCACTGGCCCACTGAGCCCGCTCCATAGATTCCCTCGCAACTTCATTAAGGGGTTATTAACATTTATTAACAAAAATGTACGCAATAAAAAGAAAAAAAAATCCTTATGTAATGGTTTCATTTTATAAAACTGTTAAAAAAAACCACAAAACTGTATCATTATATCCTCATGACCTCAATGATGAAGGGAACATGTTATTGAAACCACATGGTGGACAGCAAAAAAAAAACAAAAAACATTTTAGTCACAAATGTGCCCCAAAACTGTACTGAGACTACTGTACGGTATGGTGGTGAGCGCGTGTATATAAGTGTGTCCATGTATGTGGCAAGAGCGTCCATGTATATGGTGAGTGTGTGTAGGAGTGTGTCCATGTATAAAATGAGTGTGTCCATGTCTGGTGAGTGTTTCCATGTATATGACGAGTGCGTGCATGAGAGCGCCCATGTAGGTGGGAAGTGCGTGCATGAGTGCGTCCATGTATGTGGGAAGTGCGTGCATGAGTAAGTTGATGTATGTGGTAAGTTCATGTGTGAGTGCGTCCATGTATGTGGTTAGTGCATGTATGAGTTAATCCATGTATGTGGTGAGTGCGTGCATGTATGGGATGAGTGCGTATAGGAGTGCCACCATGTATGTGGTGACTGTGTGCATGAGCGCGTCCATGTATGTGGTGAGTGCATGCATTTATGTCCATGTATGTGGTAAGTGTGTGCATGAGTGCGTCCATATATGTAGTGAGTGCATATATGAGATTATTCATGCTTATGGTGAGTGTGTGCATGTATGTGGTGAGTGAGCGCGTGCATGATTTCGTCCATGTACAGTATATGGTAAATGCATATACAAGTGCACCGATGTTTATGGTGGGTGTGAGTATGAGTGTGTTATGTATGTGCCATGTAAAGTTCAGATTGGCGGAGTTCTGCAGTGATGGCTGACCTGAGTTTTGGTTGTTCCAAACATGAGTTCGTCCATGTATGTGTTAAGTGCTTATATGAGTGGATCCATGTTTATGGTGAGTGCGAGTATAACTGCGTCCATGTATGTGGTGAGTGCGTCCATGTATGTGGTGAGTGAGTGTATGAATGTGTCATGTATGTGCCATATAAAGTCCAGATTGATGTAGTGTTGCAGTAATGGCTGACCTTCTGGAGGAAGGATTTTTGAAGCTCAGCCAGAGTGAGCTTTGGGTTATTGGTCACTTCTCTTACCAATGCCCGTCTACCGGATAACCTGGGGGATGGGGGGGGTGGCAGTTCTAGGAAGAATTCTGGTTGTTCCAAACTTCTCCCATTTCAGAATTCAGGAGGCCACTGTGCTCTGGGGAACTCTCAGTGCAGCAGAAATGTTTTGTCCCCTTCTCCAGATCTGAGCCTCCGCACAATCCTGTCTCTGAGCTCTACAGGCAGTTCTTTCCTCCTCATGGCTTGGTTTTTGTTCTGATATGAATTGTCAGCTGTGAGACCTTACATAGACAGGGTTGTGTCTTTTCAAATCCCGTATAAGGGCTCAAGAACACGACCGTGTGGTCGCCAAAACATGGATCCCCCAAAAAACGGATGACATCATATGATGTCTGTGTTACATCCGTTTTCTTTTGCGGATCCATTATAACAATGTCTGTCCTTGTCCACAAAACAGACAAGAATAGGAAATGTTCTTTGTAAAGGGTCTGAATACTTATGTCCAGGCCAAATTTAAGTTCTTCCTTTTAAATAAATTAGCAAACATTTCTAAATTGTGTTTTGCAGACGGATGGCGGGGAACTCATATATATTTTTTTATCTTAGCACAAGGAGCAACATAATAAAATGTGGAAAAAGTGAAAGGGTCTGAAGACTTCCTGAACGCACTGTGAACAAAAAAGGTGTCACTGAAAAATACAACTCATCCCATAAAAATACCAGCCGTCATATGGCCGTATCAACAGAAAATAAAAAGGTTATGGGCTTATGGCTCTCTATATTTGGTGACAGAAAACTAAAAATATCCTGAGTGCAGTAATTCCAAAATAACCTTGGTCTCTAAAGGGTTAATATTACAAGTTTTGTAACACATTTTCTTTCTTTTCAGATTTATATCATATACTGGAACTGGACCTGCACTGATGATGAATGGGACCATTTGTAACTCCTCAAACAATAACAGCTGTGGAGACTATAATTACATTGACACCTCGTCATATAACCCTTATGATTACTATTTTGTGGTCTTGTGTTTGGTTTCCTTACTGGGAACCATAGGAAATGGTCTGGTCATCTGGTTCTGCCTCTTCAGGATGGAGAAGACCGTCAATGTGATCTGGTTCCTCAACCTGGCGATAGCTGATTTTATATTTGCACTGTTTCTTGCTTTCATTATTGTAGACTTAGTATTTCTGAATGACGGGCTACTTAGTAATTCCTTGACCATGATCACCATATTTGTAATCTATCTCAATATGGTGGTCAGTATCTTCCAGCTCGCAGTCATCAGTGTAGACCACTGTATCTGTGTCATATTCCCGGTTTGGTGTCACAATCACCGGACCAGAAGATTGGCTCTGATTGTTGTCCTGGTCATTTGGATTTTTTCTATTTCTTCACAAATAATTAATTTAATTTACTTAGGTGTATTGGATGGCCTTTATAACTGGAGACCTATTGCAAGGTTTCTCTTTCTCTTCCTTCTTCCGTTCATTGTTATGGTCTCATCTTACACAATCCTTATCTTGCGCATCAAAGATAAAAGCATCATCAAATCTTCCAGGCCTTTTAAGATCATCGTAGCCGTGGTCATCGCTTTCTTCATTTGTTGGTTCCCTTATTACTTGTTTGACTTTTTGACTATAATTCCACATATAAACATCAATGTCTATATAGCTGGAATAAAAATTAGTTTATGTCTGATGCTTTTTAATTGTTGCATTAACCCCATTCTCTACGTCTTCATTGGTCAGGATTTCAAACAAAAATGTTGTGGCTCTTTCCAGGCTGTCTTTGAGAAGGCCTTCAGAGAAGACATGGGCCAGATGAATTTCATGGAAAACTAAAAGTGCAGCTTCTCCGGACTTCTGCTGATACCGACCAATACGAGTGTTATATAACCATGTAAATGAGGCGTCTCATCAAGATACCTCCTGTCCTTATGGCATATACAGGTGAAACTCAAAAAATTAGAATATTGTGCAAAAGTTCATTTATTTCAGTAATGAAACTAATATATGAGATAGACTCATTACAGGCAAAGCGAGATATTTCAATCCTTTATTTGTCATAGTTTGGATGATTATGAATCAGAAAGTTAGAATATTGTGAAAAGGTTCAATATTCCAGGCTCAAAGTGTCACACTCTAGTCAGCTAATTAATGCATAACACCTGCAGAGGGTTCCTGAGCCTTTACATTGTCTCTCAGTCTGGTTCAGTAGGAATCACATTCATGGGAAAGACTGCTGACCTGACAGTTGTGCAGAAAACCATCATTGAAACCTCCATAAGAAGGGAAAGCCTCAAAAGGTAATTGCAAAATAAGTTGGATGTTCCCAAAGTGCTGTATCAAAGCACATTAATAAAATGTTATGTGTAAGGCACAAGTGTGGAAGAAAAAGGTGCACAAGCAGCAGGGATGACCGCAGCCTGGAGAAGATTGTCAGGAAAAGGCCATTCAAAAGTGTTGGGGACTTCTACAAGGAGTGGACTGAGGCTGGAGTTAGTGCATCAAGAGCCACCCCACACAGACGGATCCTGGACATGGGCTTCAGATGTCGTATTCCTCTTGTCAAGCCTCTCCTGAACAACAAACAACGTCAGAAGCGTCTTACCTGGGCTGAAGGAAAAAAAGGACTGGTCTGTTGCTCAGTGGTCCAAAGTCCTCTTTTCTGATGAGAGCAACTTTTGCATCTCATTTGGAAACCAAGGACCCAGAGTCTGGAGGAAGAATGGAGAGGCACACAATGCAAGATGCTTGAAGTCCAGTGTGAAGTTTCCACAGTCTGTGTTGATTTTGGGAGCCATGTCATCTGCTGGTGTTGGTTCACTGTACATCAACGCAGCAGTCTACCAGGAGATTTTCAAGCACTTCATGCTTCCTTCCACAGACAAACTTTATAGAGATGGTGACTTAATTTTCCAGCAGGACTTGGCACCTGCCCACACTGCCAAAAGTAACAAAACCTGGTCCAATGATTAACCTGCTTGATAGGCCAGAAAACTCGCCTGACCTAAACCCCATATAGAATATATAGGGCATTGCCAAGAGAAAGACGAGAGACATGAGACTGAACAATGCAGAAGAGCTGAAGGCGGCTATTGAAGCATCCTGGTCTTCCATAACACCTCAGCAGTGCCATAGGCTGATAGCATCCATGCCACACCGCATTGAGGCAGTAATTGATGCAAAAGGGGCCCAAACCAAGTACATATGCATGATTATACTTTTCAGAGGTCCTACATTTTTCTATTTAACATCCTTTTTTTTTATTGATTTCATGTAATATTCTAATTTTCTGAGATTGAGTCTTTGGGGTTTCATAAGCTGTAAGCCATAACCATCCAAATTATAACAAAAAAAGGCTTGAAATATCTCACTTTGCATGTAATGAGTCTCATATGTTAGTTTCACCTTTTAAGTTGCATTACTGAAGTAAATGAACAATATTCTAATTTTTCAAGTTTCACCTGTAGATATCATAGATTGGGGGCCCATGGTTATGTAAGATCAACTCCCACTTTGACTGACTCTTATTAGATGACCACCCTTTCCATTGCATCGATGTAATACTGGAGTCGCCTAGTTGCTGCTGCAGGGGAAATATAGGACCAGTTGAACCAGATCCCCAGAGATCAGATGATTGCAGGTTCCTTTTTTGCGCTCAGATAAATGGTTACTAGTGATGAGCGGTAGGGGTCATATTCGAATTCGCGATATTTTTCGCTAATATTTTGTAGAATATTCGTTGAATATTCGCAAATTCGAATTTTCGTTATATTCTACAAATTTTTTTTTACTGGAAAAATCGGCAAGGTAATGATTGTGTAATATGCAAATTTCCGGATTAGAATTTTTTATTGCAAATATTTCAACGTACAACTATTAGACAAAGAAGATTATAGCACTATATTAGCTAAATTGCTCTATACTCGATTTTTTTTTCAAATATTCGCTATATAACTTATATTCTAAAACAAGAATATATACCAATATAGCGAATATTCGAAAAAAACAAATGTAGAGCAATTTAGCTAATATAGTGCTATAATTTTCTTTGTCTAATAATAGTTGTAATTTTTTTTCTCATCTGAAGTTCTATAAAAAAATAAGATTATAGTACTATATTAGCTAAATTGCTCTATATTCGTTTTTTCGAATATTCGCTATATTGCTATAACTTTGTTTTTTCAAATATTCATAATATTCTAAAACAAGAATATATAGCAATATAGCGAATATTCGAAAAAAACTAATATAGAGCAAAATTCGCAAACAACACTACTCCTAAAGTCAAGTATATTGCAGCCTTCTTATTGGCCCACAAGCTAGAAGCAGGGAGGGATCATGTGTACTGATAAAAAAAAAAAAAAGGAAAAGGAAAAAAAAAACATTTGAATATTCAAAATTACGAATATATATAACTATATTCGAAATATTCGCGAATTTTCAAAGTACCTATATTCGCGATAAAAATTTGAAATTTTAATATTCGTGATCAACACTAATGGTTACCTTTGTTAGACAATCCCTTTAACAGTACAGTGACACCTCTCCAAAAGACCCTCTCTATGAGACAGCCACCCTCCATTTGGACCATATCTTTTTGTCTTCTGGGTCGATTGGCTTTTCTTTGAGAGGATCACCACTCTAGAAGACCGTCTTCACTGAAATGTTGGGTTTTTGTCTCAAAGGGTTTCTGAATTCTTTTTCTCGCTGTAGACTGTAGTCACACTTGTGGTGGTGGCTCTATTTGTTTAAACCCATTAAATTTTATGGCAGGAATAGTGCTGCATGTCGTCAAAATGATGGAAACCGCAACTGATCCACCGATGGACCTCATTATACTTCTATATTGTGTCCGGAGCTGTTGAGATTTCTCCTATCTGGCTTCTTTAATGACTTTGTCAACATAGATTATTTTTTCTTTTCATGACGACTGAACACAGATCTTCTTGAAATGCTCTTGTCACCATTGTACAGCATTAAAGGGGTATTCCGTTTGTAACAAGTTATCCCCTATCCACAAATTAGGGGATGATAATTAGATTGGCGGGGGTCCTACTGCTGGGAGCCCCATTGATCACGTGAACGGGGGCCCCGTACCCCTTGCAGCCCCCTGAAAAAAACTGAGTGGCCAGTCCTACATGCGCAGGCCTGCTCCATACATTTCTATGGGAGTTTCGAAGATAGCCGAGTGCTGCGGCTATTTTCGGGCAACTTCCGAAGAAATCTTTTGAGCGGCCGCGCATGTGCTATCGGGTGGTCTGTTCTTTTCAGGGGGGCTGCAGGGGTACGGGGCCCCCATTCTCATGTTCCTACCACTGGGACCCCCACCTATCTAATAGTTATCCACTATCCTACGGCTAAGGGATAACTTGTAACAACCGGAATACCCATTTAACGATACATAAACCGAGCTAAGAACACCGCTGTGTAACATACAGACTGATATCACATTTCTCTGCATCTTCTGTTATAAATTCTCAATGTGTTATTTGTATTGTTTGAGTTTCTTTCCTCATCGCACCTCTTGTGGTGTGATCTGTGTATGATATACATTCTCTGGTTTTGGCTCATTGTAATCTGTCTCTCTGATAAAATACTAATTACATAGGAGGGCTGGTGTTCTGAAGGTGTCTCCTAAGTGAAATTATTAAAGTTGTTCGAGAATGGAAAAAAGTCTTCTTTTTTGAAAATAGCATCACCCTTGTCTATGCTGCAACTCATCCCCATTCACTTGAGTGCCCCTGTTTCAGATAGGCCCTTTAGGGTCCATTCACACGTCCGTAAGAGTTCTGCGGATCCGCAAAACACGGACACTGGCAATGTGTATTCTGCAATTTGCGGACAACACATCGCCGGCACTATAATAGAAAATGCCTACTCTTGTCCGCAATTGCGGACAAGAATAGGACATGTTCTATTTTTTTGCGGAAACGGAAGCACGGATGCGGAAGTGCGGATCCGCAAATGCGGATGTGTACAGCACATTCTGGCCCCATTGAAAATAAATGAGTCTGCACCTGTTCCGCAAAATTGCGGAACGTATCCGGACCCATTTTGCGGACGTGTGAATAGACCCTTGAAGGTTGTTCCAACTGGTCACTTTTCTTAGAATAGGCCTGGCTTCTCTAACTCCCAGTAATCAGCCGTCATCACCAGTGGAAGCTCTGTACCACCACCTCTGCTGCTTTTACCCCCATATCGTAAATGGTCCTGCTGACTCCTCCAAAACATGAGCTCCTCCTTACTAAACCCTTTGAAATCAAGAATAACTACCAGGACTGGTGGTGGGTGTGGGAGAGAGGACCTGACAATTGTTTAGAGCCTGAATCGTTAAAAGGGTCGAGAGACAATTCACTTTTGACCTGGTTCCCCTGTAGCTGAAGGACTTTTCTGGCTGTCTCTACTTACATGTAGAAGTTGAACACGGTCCTCACTTTGTTAAAACTGTAAACAGCTGGATCAACTTGGCCTGAGCTTTGAAACGATGCGACTTGTGCAACTTCATGAAGGGGGTGTGGACCCTGTGAGGTCTCTGCTCCTTTGACTGTATAGGAGTCCTGTGCACACACAGAGGAGACCGGAGCAGAGGCAGCAAAAGATTCAGGCCTCATGCACATGGCCGTTGTGCGCCCCTGGCCGTATTGCGGCCCGCATACGGTGGGTCTGCAACACACGAGGTCCACAATCACGGAGATGTGGTGGGGAAGAACGAATCGGAAGCACTACGGAATGCTTCCATGGTGTTTCTGTCCGTGCCTCCACACCGCAAAAAAATAGAACATGTTCTATTTTTTTGCAGTGCGGACGGATTACGGACCCATTAAAGTTGAATTGGTCTCCATCCGTCCCGGACGCCGCCCGGACGTTTCCCGTGCATTGGAAATTGCATTCCCCAATACACGGAATGGACGCACAACGGCCGTGTGCATGAGGCCTAACAGGAAGCTCCAGTCACAGCCCAACCCTGGAGGAGACCTGTAGAATGGAGGAGAGGATAAGTGGCGAAGCAATACCTGTCCATACATTAAATGATGTGTGTATATGTATATACTGTATACCTGTATGTATGTATGTGTGTATATACAGTAGGTATATCTCACTGAGAGACTAAAGACCCCTTTACATGCCTGATGTAACAAGCGATTGTTGGACTGGTGCTCGTCAGTGGAGGAGACACATTACTTACAGCCATACAGTGATCTCCTCCACAGTATATGGAGCAGAGATCATCATTCGTCCCCATACAGAAGCATTCCTTCCTGACAATTGCCTGCTTTACATCTCCATGCAGCGATCTCCTCCACAGTATAGGGAGCAGTGATCACTAATGTCATCACTCATCTCCATATATAGTACCCTATAGTGGGCACTACCATTTTTACACCCTGCTACTGTCTCTAATTTCTAACAAATAATGTAATCTGCGTATTTATTCCAGGTCCTCTTATACTGTGCATTCCTAATATTGTTATGTAACTGTTATGTATTGTATCTCATGCACTGTGCCTGGTTATCCAGCAGGTGGCAGTGTATCTGACAGAGAATGACCTTTATATAGAATGGAACTTACCATTTAATTCTCCCCCATTTGGGCACAAGTGGGCAAGTCCTGCTTCCTACCAAGGGAAGGGTTGCAGGAAGCTATATTTAGTTTAAAGTAGAGTTGAGATGGAGTGGAATTGAGTGTTGGAGAGAGAAGAGACATGGCACAGTGAGAGGAGCTCCCCCCTCCTGCAGCAGGAGTCTTCCATGGAAAGCAGCTCATAGAGCATCCCTGACTCCTTGCAGTATATAGACTGAGTATTACGAGGTGGTGAACGGCTCAAGGCACTCCACTTAAAGGTACCAGAATTTCTAAAAATCCCAGATACCAGAGGGAAGATACAGGTTAGTACAGCAAAGAAAGCCAAAGTAAAGTGCACAAGTCGATCCGCCAGTGCAGCCCAAAACCTGCTGAAATCAGAGTAAGATCGAGTATTGTTTGGATGCACATTTATTCAAGTAAAACTGGTGAACTTTATCAAGCCTTGACTCGGCTTATTCTCCACCAACTACAACTAATTTATTTGAATGCAGCGAAGCCTAACCCTATGGAGTGACAGTATACAGGTAGGAGCACCGTGACACTCAGAACTAGTAAGGCCACATCACCACTCAGCCTTTTCTACACACTGAGACTCCGATCGGGCCCCGAGGCAGGGCACATTGCACATACAGAAGCATTCCTTCCTGACAATTGCTTGCTCGTAAGTGGAGGAGACACATTTTCATGCAGTGATCTTCTCCACAGTATAGGGAGCAGTGATCACAAATGCCATTGCTCGTCCCCATACAGATGCGTTAATTCCTGACAATTTCCTGCTCATCAGTGGAGGAAACACATTTACATGCAGCAATCTCCTCCATATTATAGGGAGCAGTGATCACTAATGCCATCAATTTTCCCCATACGGAAGTGTTCCTTCCTGACAATCGCCTGCTCTTCAGTGGAGGAGACACATTTACATGCAGCGATCTCCTCCACAGTATAGGGAGCAGAGATTACTAATGCCATCGCTCATCCCTATGCAGAATCATTAGTTTGTTCGTTCATCAGGTAATCGGTGGCACCTTTTCACCAGCAGATTATGGCTAAGACGCATTCATAGGAACGCCTGCTAGTGATAATCTGCCCGAAGATAGAGCAGTGTAAATAACCCTTAACTCAAAGACTTAAAGGGATATTTCCATCTGGGACATTTTTTTGCGGGGCTACGGAACGGACATACGGATACGGATAGTACACGGTGTGCTGTCAGCATTTTTTGCGGACCCATTGAAATGAATGGGTCCACATCCTATCCGCAAATAAACTGAACGGACATGGAAACAAAATACGTTGGTGTGCATGTAGCCTTATTATTATTATTATTAAAGCACCATTCTTTCCATGGCGCTGTACATATGAAATAGGGTATACAAAAGTAATAAAAAAACAAGTATGCAGTGTCCCA
The DNA here is from genome assembly GCF_014858855.1 of Bufo gargarizans. Lineage (NCBI taxonomy): Eukaryota > Metazoa > Chordata > Amphibia > Anura > Bufonidae > Bufo > Bufo gargarizans. The sequence continues at coordinate 723,820,141 of NC_058081.1, read as the reverse complement.
CTCCGTATCAGTAGTGGTGCCCTGTAACTTTAAGCTGGTCTTTGTATGCCTTATATCTATGTAGTTGCAAATTCCTAATAACAGGCTGGTAAACGACACTACACCCTAGTCACCACTAGAGGGTGCTGCTGCTGTAGTGTCCCACTAGGTAAAGGTGGGCACTACACAAGGGTTAATGTGTTGTATTTCCCTGTATTATCTGGGTGTCAGGCCTGTCAGGGTGTAGTTTAGCCTCCCAGACGTTAGAGGGAGCTAGGGAGCCCTATATATATATAGGAAGGCCCAGACAGGGGAGAGGTAGTGTATTCCAGGGGACTAGAGGAGTTACCTCGTCAGCCTGAAGATCCTGAGGCTAAGGATAGCTCAGTTGAGATACCCCAGTAGTAGGACAGCACCTCCTGGGAGAAACCTGCAGCCACCTTTCCCATCCAGCAGTGAGACAGCTAGGAAACAAAGGTATTGTAACCTAAAGCAAGTGCCAATACTGGAGGAAGGATTTTATACCAAGGATTTAAGCCAGAAATTAGGCATCCGGGCCTTGGGATCCAGCCAGCTAGGATAGCTGTGGGGATAGAGCAGCATTGTACTGCAAAGCATTAACTATATACCCTCCAAGTATCTTGCAAGATAGAAACCTGCTGTGTCATAAACCTGCTGTGCATTGGGAACTGTAAAGGACTGCATTAACATCTTCTGTAACTGCATGTACAAAGTTGGACTGTTTTCACCAAGTAAAGCAACGTTTGGTTCAACAACTGTGTACTCATTTAATCCTGCTGCAAACCGGTGTGCCACCGTTACAGGCACTGGCGTCACGATCCTTAAAGGGACCTTGCCTCAGGCACTCTAAACACCTGCAACAACCAGGGCACCTCATCCAACATCAGGCCAGGTCTCTACACCCAGAGTGTGCCCCAGAGGAACTAGTGTCTGCCTCTCATTCACTGCTGCATGCCTGCCCAGGGTCCTCAAAAGTGAGTAACCCTCGATTACCCATACCGTGACCTCACTGTCGCTATACCCTGCAGGTCTGGCGTGTTGCACTGCATTCTCATATAAAAAGGACAGGCTAGACACAGGAAGTGAGTTCTAAGGAGATGAGTCTAGACCAGTTATGAGGAGAGTCAGATGTAAGTCTACCATGTAGCTCCCACTTTAGTCCCCTTGGCTCTGGCCAGGCTAAGGGAGTTTGGAGGAGAAGATATCAAAAGCTACCTAGCACAGACCAGAGTAACCGTGGATATAGAGCAAGTCTAGTAAAGATAGTAGCAGTTTTAGCTTATGGACTCCACTGCACCCAGTGATCGGGAGAAGCTTCCAGCACCTGGACACAGCCTAACAACTAAGCGCAAAGTTGTTACCACATTCCTCTAGGGACCATGTGGCTCTGTTTCTAATGGCAACAAGTAAAAAGAATGGAGCAGAAGTTGGATGCCAGCTGTTAGGGAGAACTGCCCTGTAGGTTGCAGAAAACAAAGTAAGAATTATGTTATATCCAGTACCAGGCTGTTAGCAAGTGGACCAGTGACCTAGTGAGCACAGATAGAAGACTCTGCTACCAGCTAAAGGAAGCCTGTTAGTACCACACCTGAGTCTGTTAGTACCACACCTGAGTCTGTTACCAGGAATTGCAGCACAAGTAGGATCTGAAGTGAATGTGCTTTATATGGATTATAAGTTATAACTACCTCTGCCATGTCCATGATCTGTACATCTACCTCAAGGCAATTGATTAACAGTTAAAGTTCCATTTTTTTTTATTTTTTTATTAATTCAATAAAAATTAACATACAATAATGCATCTTGTATGGCAAAAAGGTCAACAAGTGCAAAGAGAAAAGTAGATGTTCCATCAGATTGGCAAAAATCATACAATAGTAGGACAATACAATTATTGCTTGGTAGCAGTTCTATTTAAAATTTCTATATATTTCCCAGTCTTTCCAACTGTTCTTAAACTTAGGATGAGTTCTATTTTCCCAGGCAGCAATCTCTTCAAAACGGTAAAGTGTGTCGATTTTATTGATCCATAGAACGTCTGAGGAAAGCTCAGATGTGAGGAGACGCGCTGCTAAAATTAGTTTGCTAAATAGGAAAGGAATTTTAATGGGTGTGTCGAATGAATATAAACCCAGGAGGGCTAGTTGTGGAGACAACGGAACTGTTGAGTTACAGATTTTTGTTGCTCCTTGAGAATATCTCATCCCACCAAATGTGGATAGATGGACAAGTTCACCAAATGTGAAAAAAGGTTCCCCTTTCTTTTCCGCAGCGCCAACAGACATGCAAATTCCCCTCTCCATATGTACATGTTATGTCCGGTGTCTTGTACCACCTCGTTAAAAACTTCCATTTTCCTGAATCCTCACACAAAGCAAAGAAGTATGAGGAGTCAGGAGTACGCGGGATTGTTCTCTAGGGGAAAAGGTGTATTCAAGATCTCTCTCCCAGAGACCAATATTGGCCGGTTTAGGAAGCATAATAGGAGAACTAAGTCTTCTGCAAAGTAGCGAGATAGGTTTGCTTGGAGGAGATTGACTCTGTACCAAATTTTAAAACCATGTGAGAGGTCTGGTCAATGAGTGGTATGGTATATGTTTAATGATGAAGTTCCTTAAAAATGAAACAATAAAGGGACTGGTACCAGGAGCATGGATTGCAGAAAAAAAGACATCTCCTTCCAACAGGTCACCAAATTCAGTAAACGATTAGAGGATAGGAATTTCTGAGTGACGGAGTGAAGGAGGTGTGCATTGTTTCAATTCACCAGAGGCTAGATCTAATACACCCCTAATTTGTACGAGGGGAGAAGGAAGAGAAATAACAACGTTAGAATTCTGGAACCATTTCCATGCTTCAATGGTAGCCTTGACAGTAGGGCAGTAATTAGGATTCTTAAATGGATAATTAAGAGTGTCAACTAATAGACCTCTAAACGAGTAACCTGATTGAGAAGTTTCCATCCCTATCCAGGATTTGTGGAGTGATTGTCTGAACCAATCTAAGGCCCTCGTCAAGAGGATTTCTCTGTTGTATAAAAGGGGATCTGGAAGACCAATACACCCAAAAGCTCTAGGTCTCTGGAGAACTGATATGGCAATCCTAGGTTTTTTCTTGTCCAACATAAAGGATCTAATTAGTATTGATAGGTGTCACAACCAGACATCTGAGAAGCTCTGACAGATGCCTTTCAGAACCTCCTCCTTGAGCTTTCTCCTATGTTCTCGCTTGGGGGTTCGGTTGTCATTCTCTTCTGCTTTCTACCCGCAGTCGAATGGCCAGACAGAGTGCGTCAATCAGAATCTGGAGACATATCTGCGCTGTTTTGTGGCAGAGAATCAGGAGGATTGGTGTTCTTTTTTGTCCCTTGCTGAGTTTGCTTTAAATAACCGTCGTCAGGAGTCCTCTGATAAGTCACCATTTTTTGGTGCATATGGGTTTCATCCGCAGTTTGGGACTTTTTCAGGAGAGGGGTCTTCTGGTTTACCAGATGAGGACAGATTCTCCTCGTCTTTGTCATCTATTTGGCAAAATATTCAGGATAATCTAAAGAGCATGAGTGAGAGATATAAGCGTGTGGCAGATAAGAGACGTGTGCCTGGTCCGGACCTGAATGTTGGTGATCTGGTGTGGTTGTCTACCAAGAATATCAAATTGAAGGTTCCCTCCTGGAAGTTGGGTCTTCGGTTTATTGGGCCTTACAAAATCCTGTCTGTCATCAATCCTGTTGCCTACCATCTTGATCTTCCTCAGACTTGGAAGATCCATAATGTTTTTCATAAGTTCTTATTGAAACCTTATGTTCAACCCATTGTACCCTCGCCTTTGCCTCCTCCTCCGATTATGGTTGATGAGAATCTTGAATTTCAGGTCTCTAGGATTGTGGATTCTCGTCTTGTCAGCGGTTTTCTCCAGTACCTCGTTCATTGGGAGGGTTATGGTCCTGAGGAGAGGATGTGGGTCCCAGTGACGGACATTAAGGCCACTCGTCTCATCAGGGCTTTCCATAGGTCCCATCCTGAGAAGGTGGGCTCTGAGTGTCCGGAGTCCACTCGTAGAGGGAGGGGTACTGTCACAACCAGACAGCTGAGAAGCTCTGACAGAAGCCTTTCAGAACCTCCTCCTTGAGTTTTCTTTGTTTTGGTTTTCAGTTCATCATCTCGTTAGCCTCTCTCAGCTGTCATGTAGTTGGACTGATTGCATCCCTTTAAATTCCTCCCCATAATGCATTAGTGTGCGGTTTAGACAGCTTCCTGAAGTGTGTGTGCATGCTGATCCTATTTCCCAGTCTTCTACAAGTTAAGTGTTGTACATTAATTTGTGATTTTCTGTTTTCTGGATCTCAGGTGACCCTGACTCCCTCCGTGTCTAGTGTAGGGAGCCGGTGGTCGTGTCCCTTCACTATTGTAGGGTGTTCAGGTGTTATATAGTCGAGGTACGAGGATACGCGATCATCCACCATTGGGATTATCGCATAGGCTGAGCAGTAAGGGAGAGAGCCAGGTCTGATGCAGGGGTCTCCCTTTTTGTTCCTTAGTTTTGGATCCAGTGAGTCATATATTCATTTTGCATTGTCTTGTTTCCTGTACACCTTCCGTGACACAATGTCTGTGAAGCGGGCGTGACCCTTACACTACCTGATCGATACAACATCATACCTGATCGTATACACACACTGGATGTTTTAAACCACGTTGTTCAAAAAAAAATTGGATTGTTAGGTGATTTATGCCCTTTATGGATTAAAATCCAACTCTGCATCAACTATGTAATTTTCTATGGGAGATTTGCCATGGAACCCCCTCCGGCATGCCACAGGCCAGGTGTTAGTCCCCTTGAAACAACTTTTCCATCACTATTGTGGCCAGAAAGAGTCCCTGTGAGTTTTAAAATTCGCTTGCCTATAGAAGTCAATGGCGGTTCGTCCGGTTCGCACGTTCACGAACATTTGTAGAAGTTCGCCGTTCGCGAACGGAAAATTTTATGTTCGCGACATCTCTACTAAGGATGAGTAAATTAATTCGTAAAGAACTGGATTGCTTATGAATTTCACAAAAATGCATCTGCAACCCAAATCTGAAGTGCTGTTTTACCGTCCATGTTGTTGGGCAAAACCATGAAGGAGGAAGAATAAGGATGGTCACAAAACAAGGAAGTGTGGGTAGAGCTTACCCTGATTGTCTCCGAGGTTGATAGACAGCCCGGATCAGCCAATCAGGGAGCAGCAGGCAGGGAGATGTTTATGCAGAACTAGTAAAATGCCATTTTGCATTTCACTTACGACCTGAAAGGATGATGTGCTGTGGCTCTGTCTGCTAAAAGAGTCTGCAGTAGACATAACCCCCTGATACGGTATATTGTGATAGTGGCAGAATAAGAAGATTGTAGGGAGGGAATAGGAGTTATATTTGGGAATCTGGGGTATATTAAGGGTGTAATCAGGGAAAGACTGAGAAATTGGCCCCTTTTTCTTTTCTAGAAACCAGTTTCAATTTATCATTTGTAATTGGGCATTATATGCATGTTACTGAACATGTTGTACATTGCTGAAAGATAATGGGTGGATAGGATACAGCAGCAAATAAAATTTTTCACATCAGTAACACAGATTATAACCGTGTTACTTCATCACAGCATCTTGTTCAATTATCACAGCCGTGTTTTAGTGAAGGGCAGATGCAGCATGTCCCTGGGGAGTCGGAGCAGAAGATGGGGGTGGTAGTGACCCTGATTAGTTGTTGAGTAACAGTGTGCTCCCTGGGGATTGGTGCAGAAAAAAGTTGGTATAAGGAATCAGGCCAGAAGTATAAAAATATAGAAGAATATAAGTATAAAGAGAGAAAGGTCTCTGTTTACTTTGTGCAAAATAGAAGTTGTAGTACATCCAACAGTAGTTTGTGCAAAGTGCATTTTCTCTTTGCAGATGGTAAGGTATGGTGGCAGATGGTGGCACTCTGAATAGTAGCCGGCAAAAGTCTCCTGATAGTCTTACAATAAGCTGATACTTGTGGCAATAGGTGTCCACTAGTGAAAAGCAGGCTTGTGGCTTGTGAGCATGCTGAGCTTTGGTGATGGGTGTTTTAACATGTTTCCACTTACCTGCAGTGGAGTCTGTATAGCTGTAGTGCTGATCACTCTGCTGACTATAAACTTTGTAGCTTGCAGATCTTTTATGGCCTAGGATCCTGCAGTCTCCCTGGAGTAGTGGTCCTCACAGATGAGCTGGATCTCTAGTCCCTAAGGCCATTGGAGCTCCTTGTCTCCTCATTTGCCTAGCTAGCTCTCCCTCATGACAGCAATCCTAGTACAGAATTGATGGGTGCCATCTCCTGGTATATAAGTTCAATCTCCCAAAACAACTGGATAGTCCAAATAAAATAAATAGATGGAAACAGCATGTCCCTCTGTGTTAATGTTTACTTCCAGGTGCAACATTTCAGCTAAAAAGCCTTTATTAAGCATGCTTGATAAAATTGTTTTAGGCAAAAAACACCAACACAGAGGGACATGCTGTCTCCATCCACTTACTCTTGACAGGAAGTCAGGACAAGCCCATTCCTATCAAGAGCGGAGGGTAGGGGGTGAAGTGTTTAGCTTCATACCCAGTGGCACTCATCTGCTGGTATAACAGTATATTACAGAGAAAACACATTACAGTAGCATTACAAACCAAAAATTTGCCGGTACTCTTAAGTCTGGGGTACTGCTCCCGGTATGCCGCATGTAATAAATTAATAGGTGCAATGCTTTTTAAAAAAGCGATACGGTACAGAACATAATGGTAGGCAGGCAGACAGTGGCAATGTGGTCTGATTAGGCACCATGAACAAAGGCAGATCTATTTATTGGCCTCAGCTGGAGAAGTGTGAAAATCCTCATGGATTGCCTCATTCATTTTGACAAAAGTGATGTTTTGTACACTGGTGGAGGACAACTCTCTGAGATGGTACTAGAGGCTGAGCAAAACAGAACAGGGAGAACATACTGGGCCAGTCCGGCCAATATTCCACTCTGCCTGCTCAGAAGTCCATGGGGTCAGGAAACACAGTATGCACTGGAGAAAGGCCACAGTCCAGGTTGGACTTGCCCTGGGTGTTAAGGCGGTATGTCTCAGTTTGCTGATTTGCATCAGCCTGGCACAGCACGTGAAAAAATTGCTCCAACATGTTGACGATACTAAACTGGCTGCTGCTGTAGCTCCTGCTGCTTGTGGTAGTGCAGGAGATGGAGAGGGGCCTTCCAGTCAAACTTGCAAGAGGCAGGCGTCTGTTTGCAAGCTGCATACACAGTGTATCCTGGTAATCAATTTGGCCTCCCTTTCAGCAACAGGAAAATATTTTAGTTTATGCCTGCTCCACCCCCCACTGAGATGTTTGATCATCACAACCAATGTCCGTGTCATCATCAGACTTGTCATCCTGCACAAACGACTCCTGTTCCTGCTGCTCCTCCTTATGGACCTCCAGTGACAGTTCCTTTTAATCATCCTCCACTTGATCCACCATGGGACTTTGTCTGTGTGAGTCTCCAACAGCTACACGGCATACAACAAAATGCGTAAGTTATAGAGTGGAGCGGACACCTGGACTGGTTCGGCCGAACGTCACAAAAAAGTTAGAGTTCGGGACCCAAACTTGACCCCGAACCCGAACCCCATTGAAGTCAATAGGGACCTGAACTTTTGAGCACTAAAATGGCTCTAAAAATGTCATAGAAAGGGCTAGAGGGCTGCAAATGCCCACAAAATGTGGTTAAGAGCATGGCAAGTGCTCTGCAAACAAATGTGGATAAGGAAATGACTTTAAATAACATAAAATCCGTAAAAATAATAATCTTGATCTAAGAGGACGAGGTCCATATTTAGTAGGAGGTTGAGGAGGCAGTGGATGTGGCGGTGTAGGTGGTAGCGGCAGTTGGCGATTCTTTTGTCTTAGCATAAGGAGCTACCCGTTCGTCTGCCCCTTGATTGTCCAATCTAGTCTGTTATTCAGCCTCTAAGCCAATCAAGGAAAGCCCTTCCCCTCACTTCCTCACAGTATCATGTGCTCCTCCAGCTTCTTCCCCCTCGTTGTCTCCCCAACTAATATTCACAGTAAAATGGTGCCTAGCGCCTTTTTTATGGGATTTGTCCAAAACAAATCGCCAAAGTTTTGGATTAATTTGACACATAATTTGTTGTGTAACTTGTAACAAATCTATTTAATTTAGAATTGATTTGCTCAACTCTAGTCAACGCTATAGAAATAAATAAAATAAATATATCCTATGTGTACAATAATAAGAAAAATTACAGTGCAATTATGGACATGTGCATCTTCAGCACAGATGGAGAGTTGACCTCAAAATGATCTCCTCCGGTTTGCTCATTGAACCCTGGTCAAACACTGGCAGTATACAGTGATCCCTTAAGATACAATGGCCTCAGGATACTATATTTTTAACATACAATGTTCTTTTCTGGTCCATTGTAAATTAAAACTAGACTCAACATATAATGCCTGATACTCATATCAAACCAATCAAACTGGCCATTTCTCTGGTAAAACACCTTTATTGGTTGTCTAGTAGCTCCTTTGCGGTACACATGTCCTGCACTGCCTCCTGTCTGTGCCAGAATAAGCTTTTTGGACACCAGTTGAGCCAAAACTCCATTTTTTTTATTTATTTTTGTACATCTGTCTACTATGCAAGACCCTGAAAAAGCTCCTGCCATCACCATGGAAAGTGCGGCTGCCCTCTATTCATCTGTATGGGGCTGCCGAAAATAGCCGAGCACTGGCTCAGCTATTTCCGTTGTCCCCATAGTAGTGAATGGAAGAGGTGGTCGCTCAAGCATGGTGAACTTCCACTCATTTCTATAAGGATTTCAAAAATATCAGAGTGCACCGCTCGCCTACTTTCGGTGGACCAATAGGAATGCTTGGTGGTGGCTGGACCCAACACTGCCGGACACCACTTTTCCGGCTTAGTTTTCACCTGCATTTACAAGATAGGTGCAGGTCTCAGGTGGGAACGATAAGCCTTCATTGTCTGAGACGGGAATACCCCTTTAAGGACTTGCTTTATATGTCATGGTTATCTGCTTATTTTTCTTAAACCTTCATTTGTTCTTAATCTGGGCTGTCATTTTTGGGCTTTGGAACCAATTACTGGTTTTCCATAGAGTTATGGACACAAGTTACAATAGTTTCTACTTACAATGGTCATCGTGGAACCAATGAATACTGTAACTTGAGGGACCATGGTATAAGGGTGCTTATGAGTGACTTCATACAGCACCAGCTCAGATAGTTAATTAATGAATCAGGTAATTTACAAAATTTCACAAGATTTATGGTTCAGTAAAATGAACACTTAAAGTTTCCCAGTAAAGTAGAAACATCATTGTTATCGTTATTATCACTTTTTCAATGCTTTTCCATCATCAAAAATCTTGTATTTGATTTCCTTTCACCTTTGAATTAGACCACAAAGCACTTTGCAGACCAAGCATCACTTTTTCTGCTCTAACATTTGCTTTTATAAGATATTACTTGTTCTCTGTCTTTTAAGGGGTTGTGCACTCCTGTTACAATGATGGCATATCCTCAGGAAAGGCCAACAATATCTAATAGGTGCGCGGTCTGTCGCCAGCTGTTACGAAGGGGGATCTTGAGGATAGGTCATCAAAACAAAAGGAAAGGACAACCACAAAGGCCTTGTATGAGATTAACAAAAGGAGTCTTTCTATTTTTTTTATTTTTCTTTTGCAGAAGCAGTGCCACTCCTCACTGTGTCTGCGATTTCAACTCAGCTGCATTTGAGTGAATACCAGAACAGATCCCTTTGTGTTCTCTAATATAACTGATTTAACCTTTTCAGTGAAAAAAAAAAAAGTTTTTATTTTAAATGATTCACCTGACTAAAATATGGGAATATCGTTTTTAAGCTTAGCATATTAGCATTCAAATGATACCTTCTTCTCTCCTCTCCTCTTATCACCTCTTCCCACAATCGCCTCCAAGATTTCTCCCGTGCATCCCCCATACTCTGGAACTTCGTACCACAACATATCAGACTCTCAATCCTTCAAAAGAAAACTAAAAACCCACCTCTTAAGACAAGCCTACAACCAGTGACCCTGCTGCCTCTATACCGTCATGACCAACTTCACCCGCACCTACTGTGTCCTCCCATACCATGTAGATTGTAAGCCCTCACGGGCAGGGCCCTCTCTCCTTCTGTACCAGCTTGTATCTCGTTTTATTTTTGCTTAGTGCAATTGCCTGTATTATGTATGTACACCCCTTTTCATATGTACAGCGCTATGGAATGAATGGTGCTTTAATAATAAATAATAATTGTTACGGCACCCCGGGCATAAAAGGGGTTAAAACCGTTTAGGCGATCTTCCCCTTCCAGAGCTACAGGCACAACTACTTACAGAACACCAAACTCCCGAACTGCATACAAGGGAATGCTCCAAACTCCGAACGGAACCACACGAATAGCTGCTAGCAGACAAATAGGAAACGCATCCAAGCGGCTTACACTCCTAGCAATCAGTCTCTAACAGCATACAGTGAATCCCCCCAAGAACGAGACCAAGCTCCGTGTTGAGGGTAAAGCAGTAGACAGCCAGAGCTGTGTGTTTATTGTTCTTATATACACATTCTTACACATTAGTACCAACCACAGGGTTTTGTAAAAACAACCAATAAACACGTACAATACTACTAAGACACTCCCACACAAAATCCTTCCCTCTGCCTGTGACACAATTACCTTACACAATGGGTTAATTTAATTATCACAGACAGGATAATACACAGTTTTACAGAGTCTTCTGTCCTGGAGATAATTGAAGTAATCCAATTTATCTCCAAGGACAGAGGCAGCAATTCAGGATACACAGACACAATACATCCCCACGATGCATCCTGGTTTCCTCCTCTCTGCCCTGGAGACAACCGAGGAGTAATTCAATTATCTCTCAGCACAAAGGGACATCGCCATTGTACACGTGGGGACAACAGGACAGAAATCACTATTCAAATATACGTCACAACCATTACAGTAAAAACAGACATTTAACATATCCCCAGATAGCTCAGGTCTGAGTGCATATTATTAGGTGAATGGCACTCAGACTACACGAATACAATAGAATCACCTAGGAGCCAAAGTCTTTCACATAGTCTTTTGTTAGCCGAATAGGCTCCATGGCATAGCTATCTGGGGTATCACTGTTCACATAGGGCAAGTACCAAATGAACTGGCTTTCATGTCTTTGCAGGGGAAAATCAAGCGTTTCAACATGGGGCCATATTCTAAAGGAAGCAGGCGGGCAACCAGGCTTCTCCAATGTAATGTGGCGAGATTGGTCTTGTCACAATAATAATAATAATAATACCAGGATCAGAGCTTTTGGTATAATATTCAGCACTTGTTGGGGAACAGCATAAAAAGTTTTGCATCCTGGTTCTGTGTCTGTGCAGATGAATGAGGGAGAAAGCAAGCTGCAAGTGAGAGCAGGAAGTAATATCACAGCCTGTTCCTGTCATCATCCCCTGTATAGCCTTTAAGTAACTTAAGGAGGATGCTACATGAACTTTTATCCATCTTTTTTACTCTTTCTTAGCAAAGCAGATACACTGCAATATGTAAATAGGAAACTGATGATGTACATACTGTAACCCCATCTTTCTTTTTAAAGGGACAGCTATTGGCAAGTACAAATTGCATAGTTTTCTATTTTAAGCCCCTTGTTGACTCTTTTCCTTAGCAATAGCTACTTTTAGTGACAGAAACTCAGCTTCTGTACTGTCTGCCCTGACCCTGTGCATAGATATTCATACTGCATGAACTTCACCTGCCCTGACCTTGTGCTTGGATATTCATTGTGTATGATCTCTATCTGCCCTGACCTTGTGCTTCGATACTCATTCTGCATCTCTGACTGCCCTGACCTTGGCTCGCACATGACTACACATTAGTCTTTTGCTTTGGTTTTGCACTACTACTCTCCAGTTTGTCTACATATCAGCTGATGCCCATGGGGAATAGTGTGGGACAGACACCTAGGGATTCTATCTGGGAAAGTTTTAATGTCAATAATGGGTAAGAAGTATTTATTCCTTTGGACTGCATTCCCTGGTCTACCCTTCATTTAGACTTTACTGACTTTGTAGATTAACTGCCTATCTATGCCCTAGTGAGCAATGTTTCTAAGGGAGAGTGATATGGCTTATGTTAATATAACCAGTTGACATGCAATGGAGCTTCCATTATATCTTTCTGTTATTAGAATAGTTATAATGTATCTTCTCTATATAAAGTATATAAAACCCATTAGGTAAAGATGAACATCAATGCTGTATGTGTGGAATAGAGATTGATACCAATGCCACATAAATGCTATAATCAAAGTGGAGATTTTAAGAAATAATTTTAAGAGATTCTTAATATTAATATTTTACATACAGAAAGTGTCTATAAATAATTTACTAATCCCATGATCTCACAGTCTCTATAAATGTGGCCTTTTGTTTCTCCAATGTGCAGTCCGGGGAGGAATAAAGAGGATAACAAGACAGAAAGTGACAGGTAAGTGTCAATACATTTGTGCATGTGTTTGATACATAATATCACATTATATATTGTTTCAGTATATCTCATAATACATTGACGCATTGAGACTTAGTGTAAGAATTTTGTTTTTCTTTAGACAAAAAGGAAGATGTATTACTGAAAAATTAAAATCACAGCTGAACTGGGAAATAAAACAGTCAAAACAGCAATTGTGACAAAGTTCTCACCATCTGCCATTAGGTCTATTTTCCAAAAAAATGTATGACACGTTAATGGAATGTTTGGGTGTCCTCCTGCTTTGGATACCAAATCATAAGCCAATTGTGATGCAAAATAGGGGCCATGTCATAAAGGCCTTACAGCTGCTACATAGACAGAATCCGTTATGCATCTTAATTTTCCTTCCTTCTGACAGATCAGAAGAAGGGTGAAATAAATGATTATGTCAACCCGGCCAAAAAGGCAAAATATTAGCCTAGTCATGAAGTGGGGAGTGTGGGAACAGCATGAGAAGTCCACAGAGTGGCCAAATGACAGAGTAGTGAGGTGACAGCAGCATGAGGAGATCATAGTAATGATGTGACAGCAGCATGAGGAGACCACAGAGTGGCCCAGTGACATAGTGTTGATGTAGCAGCAGCATAAAGAGACCACAGAGCGGACCAGTAACATAGTTTGGAGGTGGCAGCAGCATTAGGAGAACACAGAGTGGCCCAGTGACATAGTGGTGAGGTAGCAGCAGCATGAGGAGACCACAGAGTGGCCCAGTGACATAGTGGTGAGGTGGCAGCAGCATGAGGAGACCACAGAGTGGTGCAGTGACATAGTGGGGAGGTGGCAGCAGCCTGTGGAGATCACAGAGTAGTAATGTGGCAGCAGCATGAGGAGAATACAGAGTGGCCCAGAGACATAGTGTTAATGTAGCAGCAGCATGAGGAGACCACAGAGTGGCCCAGTGACATAGTGGTAAAGTGGCAGCAGCATGAGGAGACCACAGAGTGGCCCAGTGACAAAGTGTTGAGGTGGCAGCAGCATGAGGAGACCACGGAGTAGTGAATTTGCAGCAGCATAAGACCACAGAGTAGTACAGTGACAGCAGCATTAAGAGACCACAGAGTGGCCCAGTGACATAGTGTTGAGGTGGCAGCAGCATGAAAACGCCACAGAGTAGTGATGTGCCAGCAGCATGCAGGAGACCAGAGAGTGGCCCATTGACATAGTGTTGAGGTAGCTGCAGCCAGAGGAGACCACAGAGTGGTAAAGTAAATTATAATAATAGTATTATAGAGGCTCACCCTCCAAGTGTCATGAATATGGTGCTCTCATCGTTTTGATACACCCAACTTCTAAATATAAATATCTGGATAATTGTGACAAGGCACTCACCAAATGGAACTACCCAGAAAGCAGAGTAAAATTTAAACAATCACTTAATAATCTTATAGATATACATACATTCTCTAAAAAACATGAAAATATTGATAAGATATCGATAATGTACCCTATGTGACGGTCCTTCCTATAACATGTACCGCCAATTGGATGGCGTCACATATATTGCCAACTTCTATAAAGGTTCACTAGGTTGGATCACTTAATACACGCGACTTTGGAGGGTTAGTTCGCAAGTTATCACTGTCACTGCGTAGATAGTATTATTCAAATCAATATATACCAACAGCAGCTTCTTCTTGTTAGTTTTCAAAGCTTGTGCACAATAGTTGGATTAGTTATTGCAGTTAGTATCCTCAAGAGTTAATAGCAGTTGTTAGCTCATAAATGATTGAATCAAATGCTTGATAACTGTCCCATTTCATCAACGGTGGCATAGTGGTATGTCAGATGTCTGTAACTATGTACCATACCGCTAAATGTCCATCAACATGGAATTATACAATCGCTAGATATAATTTATAATTGCTGCTCCACAGTGGCGTCCTACGTGGTGGTCAATGGTGCAGTTTGTTTTACCTTCTCCTGCAGACAGCGCTGAATGCAATACCTTGACTCCCGATTCTGCCGTCAGGGATCCCAGAGGTCTACGCTCGGCGTGTCACGTGGCTCGATGTCTCGGAGCTTGGCGTCTTACTCTTTTGGTCCCACCAACTATTTGATAAGGCGTAGGGTAGGAGATTAGGTATTCAATTAGGCAATCCTCCTGTTATCTACTTCCACAGGGTGGAATTGTATCTCAATCATATGGTAAAATTTGTAATAAGCAGGTATACTGTCTACCAGACGCGAGTTTCCGAGTGTACACATACTCCTTTATCAGTGGTTACCTGCTCCGCCATTTTTAGTCCATTTATATATCCTATTAAACATCTGAACAGACTGGTCTTTACAAAAATCCATACTGGAACCGTAATATCAGTTTAAATATAATACATTCATAGTGTTAATATAATTTATCTCGAGGCAAATTAATGCCCTCTGAGCTATAAGGGACATAAATCGCAATATCCCTTAGTTACCCGCAAGAAAACGCTCATTGCGTTTTTGACAACTAATATGTTTTTTGGCAAGCGTACCTTTTATGGTCTATCTGCGTATACAATCTGTCCGCTATATCCCTCATAATGTATCGGACTATCCAGATCTTATGCTGATATTCCCTCTAAAAACTTGCCTCAGTTTTTCAAAACGATAAAACGAACTTGCATTTTATATGCGTTTTCATTGCGTTTCTTGCAAAATAGTATATTTTTTATTGTTTATTTTATCTGCATATGGGTTCTTCACACTGAATCCTTCTTTTTCCAATAAATTTACAGTTTTAATTTTGAAAAGGAAGTGAAATAGATGAATAAAATGATGTATTCCATATTGATGATGTTCTTTTTTTCCTAAAAAAACAGGGACTTGTCTTAAATTTTCCAAAGTAACAGTTCAGTAAATCAGGGATTGGGGTGGGGGTTTCCCTCCAAGTGGAGATCGGATCATGTTGCAACAAAAACACGATCTCCAGTCAGTGGGGGACACCCACTCAGATTCTATAGAAAGCCGAAAAGTTTCATTTTGGCATTCAGCCCTCCTGGTTGGAGTGTTTTTAAATTCAAAGAATCGAGATGGGACAGTGACAGAGTGAGGGGGTGGGGGGCAATACCAGTACCAGCTGAAGATAGTGGCTGGCAGTATGAGCACCTGCCATCAGGTGTGGCATAAAGCAGGTGGCAGCATCAGAATAGTAGCTGAAGAAGGTAGCCAGAAGAAACAGGTCTCTTTCGACAAAATGTAGTTGTGGCACCATGGATGATCTAGTTTCATGCATCAGGCACTGGTGTCTGAAAATCTTGGCTGATCCACACCTGATTCATCTTCACAAAGGTCAGTTTCTCCACATTTTGGGTGGACAGGCGAGTTCTCCTTGGGGCAACTATGGCCCCCGCTGCACTAAACACCCGCTGTGATGTAACACTGCTGGCCGGGCAGGAAAGCTTGTCCAGGGAAAACTTTACGGCCACAAATCAAGTTTGTCTGCCCAGTAGTCAAGGGGGATCTTCGGTGTGGGGTGGCAGGGTGCACTCCAAGTATGCCACAACCTGCTGGTTCAGGTTCTGCACTATGTCTACCTGCTGCTGCTGGTGAGTAGTTTTTTCAGTAGGCCGGTAAAGAAAACTACTCATCAGTGACTCTAGACTAAAGTTGCTGCTGATGGAGCTGGTACTACTCCTGCCCCCCACCTCCCCAGCAGCCATGACAGTGGAACATGAGTGCAGAGGGCCCTCCCGAGGAGACCTGCATGAAGATGGTTGATGGCGCACTTAGACAGTGGCCAACTGACTGCATAGGATGTCTCTATAGTAGTTCATGAAAACCAACCAAAAGGAGTGGGTCAATTAAGTACAAAACACTTATAATACTGAGGTAATCAAAAAGTAACATCATTTTATTTGAAAATCAAAACAGGACATAATTGGCACAAATCACAAAAGACACTTAATACAGGTCACAATACATAAAAGTATTAAAAACCAAGAGGACCGACTGCTAATATATATATATATATAAAGTGCAAGTGCAATAATCTTGATTGGTCATTAGTAGAGAGGTATATTACACCAAACCACTATGGCTCCAAACTACATGATACAATAGAACCCATATGCATATTTGTACAACAGATACCAAAATTGGGGGTGAAGATACACACCACAAAGGCTCACTGAGGCAATAGGGTAACTACAAATGTAATAGGCACATAGACAATACTGACCAAGCAACCTAGTATAACACACAGAAGCACCACCGGTCCAATCCCCACTCCCTTCGGAGACTGAGTCAACCATTCAAGCACCACAGGGTTGCTTGTCAAGACACGACCGCTGGATGACACCGGGAGCTCAGGCCTCTCGCTGCGACTCCTGCTGCCACCCCCCCCCCTTCTGCTGCCTACAACAGAAACATTTTGCCCACTGCCCATTACTTTTGAAGGGCCTGTCTGACATACTGTTAGATAAAATAATTAAATTAAAAGGAAATTAATACACCCCAAAAAGCTGTAGAACAATGTAACTTGACCGCAGAGCGGCAAATAAAACGTACTTGTTTTTTGCACTAATACACCCCAAAAAAGACTGTAGTACAAAGTACAATATAACTGCACTAAAGAACGGCAAATAAGATGTACTTTTTTTTACACTTATACACCCCGAAAAAGACTGTAGTACAAAGTAACTGCACAACAGAACGTTAAATAAGATGTCATTTTTTAAATACTAATACACCCAAAAAAAGGGCTTTAGTACAATGTAACTCCACATGCACACCTGACCAGTTAGTCTGCCCTGGAGGCTGGTTTTAAAGTCAGTATAAAACTGAGTCTGCTTATATAGCACCTACCAGTAGCCATTTGGCTCCAGGAGAAGTATATAGTGGGCTCAGCAGGCATGTTGGTACTTGCATCCCTGGATCCGATGAAAGCTGTAATGGCACCGGACGGGGTTAAAAGCAGAGTGTGCTTGGCGTGCATGCTGTACCTGCGCTCCCTGGACTTTGTGTGGCTGTCATGGCCCATAACAGGTAGGAACTAGTGTTAGGGACCACTCATGGAGCCGACCTTGACGTGGTGAGTGGCTTATTACGCTTTGGCCAAAATGTACACTAATGCCTCATTCAACATCCAGCATAGAGGCAGGGCAGAGTGCTGGTTGCAGAGTGCGATTGCATTTGTGTTTTTGCGTTTGTATCTGTATTTCGCCATAGCAATGTGCACCTGCATACAGGGTTGTGCTGATTGAACCCCCCACATGTTTAACAAATAGAGTCTGTTTGCCACCATATATATCACCACTGCAAATAGGCTAATATGATTGCAATTAGTTTAAAAGAACTGGCTAGATCATAGACCCAGGGGCCATTCTTTGAACTGAATGAAACTATAAGGCCTCCTGAAGTCACCCCTACTGCACCCCAAGCAAACATACCATTTAAGACTAGAGACATAGTGTATAGTTGACATGTTCTCTTTTTCTATTCTCCTTTTCTCCTCCACAGTGGAGTAACATGGGTGATGGCATATGAGGAGGATAGGAGCGAAGGAGTCATCACGAATATTTCGGCATCTGGAGTTCCAGTCTGGTACAAAGGAAGTCACCCAGATCAGTAGCACACTAGTCTTTAGACAAAGTAAGTGTTGTCTATGTGTCTAAACTCTGCTTCATTTGGTGTCATGTTGGCTGTGGGGTGGATAAAATTAGAGGAAGGTAAGTGAAAGCTCCATGTGTCACTGCATCCCTCTCCCAATACAGACAGCAGTACCTGAACATCCCTCTTAGTAGTCCAGATTTTTTTTTTTATTTACTTACTTTTAACTGGGTAGTTCTGGTGTAAATACTATAAGAAATATGGTGCTCAGAAAGATTGCCACATTTTTTAAACACCTGTTCTACTTTTTCCAATGTAAAAGTGGGTGAGACAAAATGCAACTTTTTAAAATTACAATTTGAATTTAATTAAAATTTCTTCTTCTACAAAACACTAATTTATCAGAAATCTGGTGTGTTGCGCTTGTTGTGCACTGTTTTGTAAGTGATTGATGCAGGTACACTAGCAAACTAGGTGCCTGGGGCCTATACTAAGTTTTGCAATGGGGGCCCTATTAAATCCAGTAGATAACATAGGAGTCCTGTCACATTTCTGCTGCCACTAAGTTCTGACGCAGCATCTTGTTTGTGTCCGTGCACACATCTTGATGTTGCAGCGGTGGCACTGAAAGTGAAGAGGAGTAGAGTTGAGCGAACACCTGGATGTTCGGGTTCGAGAAGTTCGGCCGAACATCCCGGAAATGTTCGGGTTCGGGATCCGAACCCGATCCGAACTTCGTCCCGAACCCGAACCCCATTGAAGTCAATGGGGACCCGAACTTTTCGGCACTAAAAAGGCTGTAAAACAGCCCAGGAAAGAGCTAGAGGGCTGCAAAAGGCAGCAACATGTAGGTAAATCCCCTGCAAACAAATGTGGATAGGGAAATGAATTAAAATAAAAATTAAATAAATAAAAATTAACCAAAATCAATTGGAGAGAGGTTCCATAGCAGAGAATCTGGCTTCCCGTCACCCACCACTGGAACAGTCCATTCTCAGATATTTAGGCCCCGGCACCCAGGCAGAGGAGAGAGGTCCCGTAACAGAGAATCTGTCTTCATGTCAGCAGAGAATTAGTCTGCATGTCATAGCAGAGAATGAGGCTTCACGTCAGCCACCACTGCAACAGTCCATTGGCATATATTTAGGCCCAGCACCCAGGCAGAGGAGAGAGGTCCCGTAACAGACAATCTGGCTTCATGTCAGCAGAGAATCAGTCTGCATGTCATAGCAGAGAATCAGGCTTCACGTCACCCACCACTGCAACAGTCCATTGTCATAAATTTAGGCCCAGCACTAGTGTTGAGCGGCATGTCCCATATTCGAATTCGCGAAATTTTGTGAATATTCGAAAGAATATTCGTAAAATATTCGCGATTATTCAAATTCGTTATTATTTCGCATATGCGATAATTCGAATTTTCGCATCGCATAATACATATATTTTATGCAAAATTCACATGTGCGCTAATGAAATCGCCTTACGAAGATTCGCAACTCAATTCAATCACTAATGTATGAATGCAATGCCCTTTGCCTCTGTTCTGGGACAAGTGTAGATATTCGCATGTGCGCTAATAAAATCGCCTTACGAAGATTCGCAACTCAATTCACTAATGTATGAATGCAAAGCCCTTTGCCTCTGTTCTGGGACGTGCCGATATTCGCATGTGCGCTAATAAAATCGCCTTACGAAGATTCGCGCCTCAATCACTTTCTAGGCAATGTGAGTAAGATCTGAGCTGTTGGACCTTTGGGAAACAATCAATTATATGTCTACTGTAATTTTGTGGGGGGGGGGGGGGGGAAACAAAAAACGAATATTCGTTTTTACGAATATATAGCACTATATTCGAAATATTCGCGAAATCGCGAAGTTGCGATATTCGCGAAAAAAATTTGCTTTTCGAATATTCGCGCTCAACACTACCCAGCACCCAGGCAGAGGAGAGAGGTCCCGTAACAGACAATCTGGCTTCATGTCAGCAGAGAATCAGTCTGCATGTCATAGCAGAGAATGAGGCTTCACGTCAGCCACCACTGCAACAGTCCATTGGCATATATTTAGGCCCAGCACCCAGGCAGAGGAGGGAGGTCCCGTAACAGAGAATCTGTCTTCATGTCAGCAGAGAATTAGTCTGCATGTCATAGCAGAGAATGAGGCTTCACGTCAGCCACCACTGCAACAGTCCATTGGCATATATTTAGGCCCAGCACACACACAGGCAGAGGAGAGAGGTCCCGTAACAGAGAATCTGGCTTCATGTCAGCAGAGAATCAGTCTGCATGTCATAGCAGAGAATGAGGCTTCACGTCAGCCACCACTGCAACAGTCCATTGGCATATATTTAGGCCCAGCACACACACAGGCAGAGGAGAGAGGTCCCGTAACAGAGGATCTGGCTTCATGTCAGCAGAGAATCAGTCTGCATGTCATAGCAGAGAATCAGGCTTCACGTCAGCCACCACTGCAACAGTCCATTGTCATAAATTTAGGCCCAGCACCCAGGCAGAGGAGAGAGGTCCCGTAACAGAGAATCTGGCTTCATGTCAGCAGAGAATCAGTCTTCATATCATAGCAGAGAATCAGGCTTCACGTCACCCACCACTGTAAGAGTCAATTTTCATAAATTTAGGCCCAGAACCCAGGCAGAGGAGAAAGGTCCCGTAACAGACAATCTGGCTTCATGTCAGCAGAGAATCAGTCTTCATATCATAGCAGAGAATCAGGCTTCACGTCACCCACCACTGTAAGAGTCAATTTTCATAAATTTAGGCCCAGAACCCAGGCAGAGGAGAAAGGTCCCGTAACAGACAATCTGGCTTCATGTCAGCAGAGAATCAGTCTTCATATCATAGCAGAGAATCAGGCTTCACGTCACCCACCACTGTAAGAGTCAATTTTCATAAATTTAGGCCCAGAACCCAGGCAGAGGAGAAAGGTCCCGTAACAGACAATCTGGCTTCATGTCAGCAGAGAATCAGTCTTCATATCATAGCAGAGAATCAGGCTTCACGTCACCCACCACTGCAACAGTCCATTGGCATATATTTAGGCCTAGCACACAGGCAGAGCAGAGAGGTCCCGTAACAGACAATCTGGCTTCATGACAGCAGAGAATCAGTCTGCATGTCATAGCAGAGAATCAGGCTTCACGTCAGCCACCACTGCAACAGTCCATTGTCATAAATTTAGGCCCAGCACCCAGGCAGAGGAGAGAGGTCCCGTAACAGAGGATCTGGCTTCATGTCAGCAGAGAATCAGTCTGCATGTCATAGCAGAGAATGAGGCTTCACGTCAGCCACCACTGCAACAGTCCATTGTCATAAATTTAGGCCCAGCACCCAGGCAGAGGAGAGAGGTCCCGTAAAAGAGGATCTGGCTTCATGTCAGCAGAGAATCAGTCTGCATGTCATAGCAGAGAATGAGGCTTCACGTCACCCACCACTGCAACAGTCCATTGGCATATATTTAGGCCTAGCACACAGGCAGAGCAGAGAGGTCCCGTAACAGACAATCTGGCTTCATGACAGCAGAGAATCAGTCTGCATGTCATAGCAGAGAATCAGGCTTCACGTCAGCCACCACTGCAACAGTCCATTGGCATATATTTAGGCCTAGCACACAGGCAGAGCAGAGAGGTCCCGTAACAGACAATCTGGCTTCATGTCAGCAGAGAATCAGTCTGCATGTCATAGCAGAGAATGAGGCTTCACGTCAGCCACCACTGCAACAGTCCATTGTCATAAATTTAGGCCCAGCACCCAGGCAGAGGAGAGAGGTCCCGTAACAGACAATCTGGCTTCATGTCAGCAGAGAATTAGTCTGCATGTCATAGCAGAGAATCAGGCTTCATGTCAGCCACCACTGCAACAGTCCATTGGCATATATTTAGGCCTAGCACACAGGCAGAGGAGAGGTTCATTCAACTTTGGGTAGCATCGCAATATAATGGTAAAATGAAAATAAAAATAGGATTGAATGAGGAAGTGCCCTGGAGTCCAATAATATATGGTTATGGGGAGGTAGTTAATGTCTAATCTGGACAAGGGACAGACAGGTCCTGTGGGATCCATGCCTGGTTCATTTTTATGAACGTCAGCTTGTCCACATTGGCTGTAGACAGGCGGCTGCGTTTGTCTGTAATGACGCCCCCTGCCGTGCTGAATACACGTTCAGACAAAACGCTGGCTGCCGGGCAGGCCAGCACCTCCAAGGCATAAAAGGCTAGCTCTGGCCACGTGGACAATTTAGAGACCCAGAAGTTGAATGGGGCCGAACCATCAGTCAGTACGTGGAGGGGTGTGCACACGTACTGTTCCACCATGTTAGTGAAATGTTGCCTCCTGCTAACACGTTGCGTATCAGGTGGTGGTGCAGTTAGCTGTGGCGTGTTGACAAAAGTTTTCCACATCTCTGCCATGCTAACCCTGCCCTCAGAGGAGCTGGCCGTGACACAGCTGCCTTGGCGACCTCTTGCTCCTCCTCTGCCTTGGCCTTGGGCTTCCACTTGTTCCCCTGTGACATTTGGGAATGCTCTCAGTAGCGCGTCTACCAACGTGCGCTTGTACTCGCGCATCTTCCTATCACGCTCCAGTGCAGGAAGTAAGGTGGGCACATTGTCTTTGTAGCGTGGATCCAGCAGGGTGGCAACCCAGTAGTCCGCACAGGTTAAAATGTGGGCAACTCTGCTGTCGTTGCGCAGGCACTGCAGCATGTAGTCGCTCATGTGTGCCAGGCTGCCCAGGGATAAGGACAAGCTGTCCTCTGTGGGAGGCGTATCGTCATCGTCCTGCCTTTCCCCCCAGCCACGCACCAGTGATGGACCCGAGCTGCGTTGGGTGCCACCCCGTTGTGACCATGCTTCATCCTCATCCTCCTCCACCTCCTCCTCATCCTCGTCCTCCTCGTCCTCCAGTAGTGGGCCCTGGCTGGCCACATTTGTACCTGGCCTCTGCTGTTGCCAAAAACCTCCCTCTGAGTCACTTCGAAGAGACTGGCCTGAAAGTGCTAAAAATGACCCCTCTTCCTCCTCCTCCTCCTCCTGGGCCACCTCCTCTTCCATCATCGCCCTAAGTGTTTTCTCAAGGAGACATAGAAGTGGTATTGTAACGCTGATAACGGTGTCATCGCCACTGGCCATGTTGGTGGAGTACTCGAAACAGCGCAACAGGGCACACAGGTCTCGCATGGAGGCCCAGTCATTGGTGGTGAAGTGGTGCTGTTCTGTAGTGCGACTGACCCGTGCGTGCTGCAGCTGAAACTCCACTATGGCCTGCTGCTGCTCGCACAGTCTGTCCAGCATGTGCAAGGTGGAGTTCCACCTGGTGGGCACGTCGCATATGAGGCGGTGAGCGGGAAGGCCGAAGTTACGCTGTAGCGCAGACAGGCGAGCAGCAGCAGGATGTGAACGCCGGAAGCGCGAACAGACGGCCCGCACTTTATGCAGCAGCTCTGACATGTCGGGGTAGTTGTGAATGAACTTCTGCACCACCAAATTCAGCACATGCGCCAAGCAAGGGATGTGCGTCAAATTGGCTAGTCCCAGAGCTGCAACGAGATTTCGCCCATTATCACACACCACCAGGCCGGGCTTGAGGCTCACCGGCAGCAACCACTCGTCGGTCTGTTGTTCTATACCCCGCCACAACTCCTGTGCGGTGTGGGGCCTGTCCCCCAAACATATGAGTTTCAGAATGGCCTGCTGACGTTTACCCCGGGCTGTGCTGAAGTTGGTGGTGAAGGTGTGTGGCTGACTGGATGAGCAGGTGGAAGAAGAGGAGGAGGAAGCCGAGAAGGAGGAGGTGGCAACAGGAGGCAAAGAATGTTGCCCTGCGATCCTTGGCGGCGGAAGGACGTGCGCCAAACAGCTCTCCGCCTGGGGCCCAGCTGCCACTACATTTACCCAGTGTGCAGTTAGGGAGATATAGCGTCCCTGGCCGTGCTTACTGGTCCACGTATCTGTGGTTAGGTGGACCTTGCCACAGATGGCGTTGCGCAGTGCACACTTGATTTTATCGGATACTTGGTTGTGCAGGGAAGGCACGGCTCTCTTGGAGAAGTAGTGCCGGCTGGGAACAACATACTGTGGGACAGCAAGCGACATGAGCTGTTTGAAGCTGTCTGTGTCCACCAGCCTAAATGACAGCATTTCATAGGCCAGTAGTTTAGAAATGCTGGCATTCAGGGCCAGGGATCGAGGGTGGCTAGGTGGGAATTTACGCTTTCTATCAAATGTTTGTGAGATGGAGAGCTGAACGCTGGCGTGTGACATGGTTGAGACGCTTGGTGACGGAGGTGGTGGTGGTGGTGTTGGTGGTACATCCCCTGTTTGCTGGGCGGCAGGTGCCAACGTTCCTCCAGAGGCGGAGGAAGAGGCCGAGGCGGCAGCAGCAGAATAGGCCGAGGCGGCAGCAGCAGAAGAGGTAGCAGGGGGAGCCTGAGTGACTTCCTTGGTTTTAAGGTGTTTACTCCACTGCAGTTCATGCTTTGCATGCAGGTGCCTGGTCATGCAGGTTGTGCTCAGGTTCAGAACGTTAATGCCTCGCTTCAGGCTCTGATGGCACAGCGTGCAAACCACTCGGGTCTTGTCGTCAGCACATTGTTTGAAGAAGTGCCATGCCAGGGAACTCCTTGAAGCTGCCTTTGGGGTGCTCGGTCCCAGATGGCGGCGGTCAGTAGCAGGCGGAGTCTCTTGGCGGCGGGTGTTCTGCTTTTGCCCACTGCTCCCTCTTTTGCTACGCTGTTGGCTCGGTCTCACCACTGCCTCTTCCTCCGAACTGTGAAAGTCAGTGGCACGACCTTCATTCCATGTGGGGTCTAGGACCTCATCGTCCCCTGCATCGTCTTCCACCCAGTCTTGATCCCTGACCTCCTGTTCAGTCTGCACACTGCAGAAAGACGCAGCAGTTGGCACCTGTGTTTCGTCATCATCAGAGACATGCTGAGGTGGTATTCCCATGTCCTCATCATCAGGAAACATAAGTGGTTGTGCGTCAGTGCATTCTATGTCTTTCACCGCTGGGGAAGGGCTAGGTGGATGCCCTTGGGAAACCCTGCCAGCGGAGTCTTCAAACAGCATAAGAGACTGCTGCATAACTTGAGGCTGAGACAGTTTCCCTGGTATGCATGGGGGTGATGTGACAGACTGATGGGGTTGGTTTTCAGGCGCCATCTGTGCGCTTTCTGCAGAAGACTGGGTGGGAGATAATGTGAACGTGCTGGATCCACTGTCGGCCACCCAATTGACTAATGCCTGTACCTGCTCAGGCCTTACCATCCTTAGAACGGCATTGGGCCCCACCATATATCGCTGTAAATTCTGGCGGCTACTGGGACCTGAGGTAGTTGGTACACTAGGACGTGTGGATGTGGCAGAACGGCCACGTCCTCTCCCAGCACCAGAGGGTCCACTAACACCACCACGACCATGTCCACGTCCGCGTCCCTTACTAGATGTTTTTCTCATTGTTATGGTTCACCACAACAACAAATATATTATTTGGCCCAATGTATTGTATTCAAATTCAGCGGGATATAAATTTGAGGCCTAGTATTTAGGCGCTGGGTGACCGGTATGGATTTACTGACAGAATTAGACTTGGAAATGCACAGAAGCGTGTGTGTGAAGTTATTCTGAATGACCCTATGTGCACCTTCAATATGATCTACCCTTTTAGGGATAGATTTCAAATAGCTCTGATATAGCAGAAACGACTAAATTATGAAATTGCTAAATTGGGAATTGTATTTCAACCCAGAACAAAAAATGTGCTTTGACGGACACTAAATAACTTTCCCAGCCACAACAGGACAGCGGTAACGAGAGATTTAGCGGGATATAAATTTGAGGCCTAGTATTTAGGCGCTGGGTGACAGGTATGGGTTTAGTGCCAGAATTAGACATGGAAATACACAGTAGCGGGTGTGTGTGAAGTTATTCTGAATGACCCTATGTGCACCTTGAATATTATATACCCTTTTAGGGATAGATTTCAAATAGCTCTGATATAGCAGGAACCACTAAATTATGAAATTGCTAAATTGGGAATTGTATTTCAACCCAGAACAAGAAATGTGCTTGAACGGACACTAAATAACTCGCCCAGCTACAGCACTAGGGACAGATTTAGCTGGATATAAATTTGAGGCCTAGTATTTAGGCGCTGGGTGACCGGTATGGATTTAGTGACAGAATTAGACTTGGAAATGCACAGAAGCGTGTGTGTGAAGTTATTCTGAATGACCCTATGTGCACCTTGAATATTATATACCCTTTTAGGGATAGATTTCAAATAGCTCTGATATAGCAGAAACCACTAAATTATGAAATTGCTAAATTGGGAATTGTATTTCAACCCAGAACAAGAAATGTGCTTGAACGGACACTAAATAACTCGCCCAGCTACAGCACTAAGGACAGATTTAGCGGGATATAAATTTGAGACCTAGTATTTAGGCGCTGGGTGACAGGTATGGATTTAGTGACAGAATTAGACTTGGAAATGCACAGAAGCGTGTGTGTGAAGTTATTCTGAATGACCCTATGTGCACCTTGAATATTATATACCCTTTTAGGGATAGATTTCAAATAGCTCTGATATAGCAGAAACCACTAAATTATGAAATTGCTAAATTGGGAATTGTACTTCAACCCAGAACAAAAAATGTGCTTTGACGGACACTAAATAACTTTCCCAGCTACAACAGGACAGCGGTAACGAGAGATTTAGCGGGATATAAATTTGAGGCCTAGTATTTAGGCGCTGGGTGACAGGTATGGGTTTAGTGACAGAATTAGACTTGGAAATACACAGTAGCGGGTGTGTGTGAAGTTATTCTGAATGACCCTATGTGCACCTTCAATATGATCTACCCTTTTAGGGATAGATTTCAAATAGCTCTGATATAGCAGAAACCACTAAATTATGAAATTGCTAAATTGGGAATTGTATTTCAACCCAGAAGAAAAAATGTGCTTTGACGGACACTAAATAACTTTCCCAGCTACAACAGGACAGCGGTAACGAGAGATTTAGCAGGATATAAATTTGAGGCCTAGTATTTAGGCGCTGGGTGACAGGTATGGGTTTAGTGACAGAATTAGACTTGAAAATACACAGTAGCGGGTGTGTGTGAAGTTATTCTGAATGACCCAATGTGCACCTTGAATATTATATACCCTTTTAGGGATAGATTTCAAATAGCTCTGATATAGCAGAAACCACTAAATTATGAAATTGCTAAATTGGGAATTGTACTTCAACCCAGAACAAAAAATGTGCTTTGACGGACACTAAATATCTTTCCAAGCAACAACAGTACAGCGGTAACGAGAGATTTAGCAGGATATAAATTTGAGGCCTAGTATTTAGGCGCTGGGTGACAGGTATGGGTTTAGTGACAGAATTAGACTTGGAAATACACAGTAGCGGGTGTGTGTGAAGTTATTCTGAATGACCCAATGTGCACCTTGAATATTATATACCCTTTTAGGGATAGATTTCAAATAGCTCTGATATAGCAGAAACCACTAAATTATGAAATTGCTAAATTGGGAATTGTACTTCAACCCAGAACAAAAAATGTGCTTTGACGGACACTAAATAACTTTCCCAGCTACAACAGGACAGCGGTAACGAGAGATTTAGCAGGATATAAATTTGAGGCCTAGTATTTAGGCGCTGGGTGACCGGTATGGATTTAGTGACAGAATTAGACTGGGATATGGCCAAAAAATAACCACACTATTGCTGGTTAAATGCACTTGGTGACGGGCGCAGCTTGCCCCTGATGTAGTATATGGCCAAAAAATGAACAGACTATTGCTGGTTAAATGCACTTGGTGTCACAGCTTGACCAACCACACTACTGAGGGTTAAATGCACTTGGTGACGGGCGCAGCTTGCCCCTGATGTAGTATATGGCCAAAAAATAAACAGACTATTGCTGGTTAAATGCACTTGGTGTGACAGCTTCACCCTGATGTAGGCTTTAGCCAGAAAACAACCACACCATTGAGGGTTAAATGCACTTGGTGACAGGCGCAGCTTGCCCCTGATTTTGTATATGGCCAAAAAATGAACAGACTATTGCTGGTTAAATGCACTTGGTGTGACAGCTTCACCCTGATGTAGGCTTTAGCCAAAAAACAACCACACCATTGAGGGTTAAATGCACTTGGTGACAGGCGCAGCTTGCCCCTGATTTTGTATATGGCCAAAAAATGAACAGACTATTGCTGGTTAAATGCACTTGGTGTGACAGCTTCACCCTGATGTAGGCTTTAGCCAAAAAACAACCACACCATTGAGGGTTAAATGCACTTGGTGACAGGCGCAGCTTGCCCCTGATTTAGTATATGGCCAAAAAATGAACAGACTATTGCTGGTTAAATGCACTTGGTGTGACAGCTTCACCCTGATGTAGGCTTTAGCCAAAAAACAACCACACCATTGAGGGTTAAATGCACTTGGTGACAGGCGCAGCTTGCCCCTGATTTTGTATATGGCCAAAAAATGAACAGACTATTGCTGGTTAAATGCACTTGGTGTGACAGCTTCACCCTGATGTAGGCTTTAGCCAAAAAACAACCACACCATTGAGGGTTAAATGCACTTGGTCGCAGCTTGTGCTGGCGCACCACAAGACACAAAATGGCCGCCGATCACCCCAGAAAAATGTGACTGACAAACGGTCTGTGCAGCCTAAAAACAGTGAGCAATTGAGGATCAGCAGCTCAATGATCCACAGCTGCAGATCGATCAGTTAATCAAGTCCTTTGGAGGAGTTAATCTGCCTAATCTCGCCCTACTGTCGCAGCCGCAACCTCTCCCTACGCTAATCAGAGCAGAGTGACGGGCGGCGCTATGTGACTCCAGCTTAAATAGAGGCTGGGTCACATGGTGCTCTGGCCAATCACAGCCATGCCAATAGTAGGCATGGCTGTGATGGCCTCTTGGGGCAAGTAGTATGACGCTTGTTGATTGGCTGCTTTGCAGCCTTTCAAAAAGCGCCAAGAAAGCGTCACAAAAGCGCGAAGAAA
Source organism: Bufo gargarizans (assembly GCF_014858855.1). NCBI lineage: Eukaryota > Metazoa > Chordata > Amphibia > Anura > Bufonidae > Bufo > Bufo gargarizans. The sequence goes on along the minus strand of NC_058081.1, from coordinate 723,790,941 downwards.
GCGACGAACACCGAACCCGAACCCGGACTTTTACGAAAATGTCCGGGTTCGGGTCCGTGTCACGGACACCCCAAAATTCGGTACGAACCCGAACTATACAGTTCGAGTTCGCTCATCCCTAAAGAGGAGTGAAGATTATATCCTGCTGTATGGTCTCTGAATTTCTTTTTCTGATCTCAGGTCTGAATTTACTTAGGGGTCCATGTCTAAATTTGTTTTAATTTCTAGCGTGAGGTCTGATCTGGAGTGTGAATAAATTTAGGGTTTTGGTTTAGGTCTGGTCTGGAGTCTGCATTAACGTTGACGTCTGGTCAGGAGTCTGAATTAATTTAAGGGTCTTAACAAATGTTGGCTTCTGGTCTGAGGACTGCACGGGTAATGTGAATGCCACATGTGAGAACAATGCAAAGACTTTGGAGTGCTCTGGCGGTGGGAGATCTTAGAGCCTGCAGGAGCCAAAGCAGCAGACAGCCCGGAATCCTGGTGAGTGACTGTGCTCCTTATAGGCTTTAGTGCAATATTTTTTTTTATGTTAGCCCCTACACTCCCATAGAGTCCATACACATCTACCACCCCCCACTAAGCTCTCTCCCACCTCTGCAACTTTTTTCTCCCAGACCGCTCACTTCCCCCAGTAGATCCCTCCAAAATTCCCTTTGCTGGAACCCCATTCCCACCTATTGTCTCCATTCTATCCCCCCATAGAACTCCTGGGTTTTCACAGACACTATGCTCCCAGGTTCCCAAGCCTTTCCTTCACTGTTTCCCTTGGTTCCACCTTCTGTCACTCAGACTGCTTCCCAGAATCCCTTCCTACAGTCTGCTCCGCAGAGTTCACCCCTGACATAGACTGCTCTCCAGAGATCTATCCTTTGATATAGACTGCTTCTAATTCCCCTCCCCTTTCCTTTCTCACAAACTGCTTGCCCGGTTTCCCCTGTCCACCTCTATTTAACACACACACACACACTTTAGCAAAGGTGACCAGCCAGAATAACATAACACATTAAGCTAACTTACACTAAACAGGCAGATGAAATGAATGTAAGACTCCATCCAAATAAACTTCAGCCAAAGCCAAGGATAACACAGCCAGAGTGTAGATAACAGTTATTGATCGACCAGCAGTAGTGACTGTTAGATTGATTGTAATTGAGGATCAGCAGAATAATTGCCTGTTGTCTCCCTCCCTTTATGCTAACATAGTGTGGATGCATTATATTCCTCCTCCTTGTTCTCATACCAGATACTCTCTTGTGCAGCTTAGGTGGGAGGTAGGGGGCTGAGAGACAGATCGAACAGTCATATAATTTTAGATTTTTTTTGTTGACATCGTTTATTTCACTTGAAAGGGTTAACATACACTATTTAATACTGTCTAGCTGAATGTTATATGTATGTTGTGATATATCTTGTTTATTTGCACTGTATTTGTGAGGCTCTGTGGAAAGGATTAATGGATACTGAAAGACTTTTGGGACTTTGAATGAGAAGCTGTTAATTTTCCACTGCTGCCATAGGATTTAAATAAAGAGCATGTTTTGGAGGGAAAAGGCCAGACTTGTTTACCACCCCAGACAAATTGACCTTGTGACTGTCTAGTTTAGCTCTGTTGTTATGTCTGGAAACTTGCTTTTGTCTGGAAAAACTGATGTGTCATTGACATTGAGTATCATTGAAGCTCTAATGTAAGTCTAAGCCAGATGGGAGTGATAACACTGTATCTGTTTGTGCTGAGTTTCTCCACTCCACCCCTCCCACTAGAAGGTTCCAGTCTAGCTAGATACTGTTTATAAGGAGAGTAGTCAGAGCCCCTAGTGTTATGCAGTTAGGGAACAGTGCTTGGAGTTGGAGACTCTGCCAGTCTGCATGAATGACCATAAGAAGAAGTTGAGATGGGGACGCTGAGCCATAGATGATGGGTCACCAGCCCTGTGACCAATCCATCAGCAGTGGTCTTGCTTGCACATTATAAGAAAATGTGTCGGCCCCTCTGGTGACCGGGACCGTGGGAGCTCGCATAGGCTGGTGCTTTTTCCCATAGTGTGCAAGCACAGCCACCGCTGCTGGATTGCAGGGTGGTCGTAGCCATGGAAACGAGCAGTGTATAATGTGATGGAAAAATGAATCCAGCCAGCAAAGTAGGCTATATGAACAATCACAATACATAAGTAAGTGGTTTGTATTCATTTTCTCTACATGATAACTGCTAGCTGCTGAAGTGACACAACACATTTAAGGCTTCCTACAGAGATGTAAACCTAGCCATAACATTGCAATGACTCTGAAGTCCGCAGTTGCCCATCTCCTCCCATATGGGGTTCAATCCACTGTGTGGACTGGGAGGGAGATTATGTCCTGTACGGATTTGAATGTCACTGCTGGTAAATATTCAACTGATCCTTCTTCATAGATTCTTTTATGACTTGGTTGCTAAAATGTATTAAAAAATGTACAGTATTTTTTTCCCCCACAAAGTGGTTTCATTTTGTAACAAAAAACAATCCAATACACATATAGGCATTGCATCAAAATGGTACCAATGAAAACTATGTTGCTCTTAAAATTCACATATAGCTACAGAAAAATTTAAACGTTATTACTAGGGATGAGCGAATCGACTTCGGATGAAATATCCGAAACGATTACCATAAAACTTCATTCTAATACTGTACGGAGCAGGAGCTACATACAGTATTAGCATGTATTGTCTCTGATGAGCTGAAGTTCTTACTTCGCGAAGTCTCATGAATCTTCGCATAATAACTTCAGAAATTGAGTTATACTCTAAAAAAACATTTCCCGAACTCGGGTTCGGTTCCAAGGTACCACTTAGAACCGAACCCGAGTTCAGGAAATGTTTTTTTACAGTGCAAATAAATTTATGATATTATTGCTCGAAGTCTTGCGAGACTTCGCAAAGCAATAACTTCGGCTTATCGGATCCAATACATTGTAATACTATACGGAGCTCCGTACAGTATTAGAACAAAATTTTATACGAATCGACTTCGGATGTTTCATCCGAAGTCGATTCGCTCATCCCTAGTTGCAACATAAAAAAGCAAATTTTTTTTTTCATGACCGATGTATCATTGTGCAAAAGTAGTAAAACCTAAAGAAAAACTACACAGACTTGCATTTGGTATGGCTGCAATGGACAGGTCCATAGAATACAAGGAATACATTAGATATGTATCATTTATAATGTAAAATCAATGGCAGAATCATTATTTTTTTTTCCATTTCCCTAAAATGAGTTAAAAAAGCTAATTCAATGAGTTATACACATAAACCAAAATGGAACCACTAAAAAATACAACTCATCCCACATCAAGCTAACCATCATACAGCAACATCGATGGGAAAATAAAAAACGTTATGGCTCTCTGAATGCGGTGACACAGAGCTGAAAAATTCCTGAGGGCATTGATGCCAAAATATCCTTGCTCTTTAAATGTTTTGCATTACAATTAGAGATGACAGAATCGAATCCCACGAATTTGATCCGAATTTCAGGATAAATTCGATTTTCCTCGTGCTTCGTCTCAGCGAATCGATTTAACCTGAGATACAATAAAAAACTAAAAAATTCTAACTTACTGTACCTCCTCCATTTGCTCGCTACGGGCCGCCAGCCTCCATCTTGCTTGAAGATCTCGTCAGAAATCCCGTGCGGCGTGAGATTACATCATCATGCCGGCCGGCGTGATGATGTCATACGTCACCTTGCAGGCCGGCGTGATGACGTAATCTCACGCCGCACAGGTTTTTAGCCGAGATCTTCAAGCAAGATGGTGGCGGCCGGCTCGTCACGAGCAAATGGAGGCAGTAAGTTTGATTTAGAATTTTTTTAATACTTAATTTTACATTCAGATGCCTCGATCATGAATGAACGCAGCATCTGAGGGGTACAATGACGGGAGCGGAGCTATCACAGAACCCTGTCATAGCACCAGCTACTTACAAAAAAACATGCGCTTTGTGGTGAAGTAATTCGTCACATAGCGAATTTTGGGGGAAAATTCGCTGAAGCAGCCGAATCGAATTTTCAAGAAATTAGCTAATCTCTAATTACAATCTTTCTAACACATTTTCTTTTCTTTCAGATTTCTAGGTTATATTATAACTGGACCTACAATGATGATGAAGAGGACCTTTTTTAACTCCTCGATTAATGACAGCAATAAGGTCACAGCTATCATAAATGATAATGACACCTTGGAACAGGACACTATTGACTACCAGTTAGTGGTCTCCTCAGTGGTTTGTTTACTGGGGACCACAGGAAATGGTCTGGTCATCTGGTTCTGCCTCTTCAGGATGGAGACAACCGTCAATGTGATCTGGTTCCTCAACCTAGCTATAGTTAATTTTACTTTTGCACTGTATATTTCTTTGACCTTTATAAACAGAGCACTTGATGGTCACTGGCCATTGAGAAATTACATGTCTGAGATCACCTGGTTTGTTTTTTATCTCAGTATGGCCATCACTGTCCTCCAGCTCACTGTAATCAGTGTAGACCGTTGTATCTGTGTCATATTTCCAAGATGGTGTCGGAAGCACCGGACAATGATATTTGCTCTGATTGTAGTCTTGATCATTTGGGTTATTTCTATTTCTTCACATTTAATTACTTACAGTTATGGAGATAGATTGTATCACACTACTTCTTGCCTAGTTATTACAAGGATTTTCTTTTTCTTCCTTATTCCATTCATTATCGTCATCATGTCCTTCACAGTCCTTGTCTTGCATATCAAACATATAGGCATCATCAAATCTTCAAAACCTCTTAAGGTCATTGTAGCCATGGTAATTGCTTACTTTATTTGTTGGTTCCCTTATCATTTGTGTGTCCTTCTTGAAACGCTTCTAAGTAGAAGCATAAGGAATTACTATATCTTTGTAACTGGACTGAAAATAAGTGCACATCTAATGCTTTTTAATTGTTGTATTAATCCCATTCTCTACATCTTCATTGGTCGGGACACCAAACAAAAATTATGTGGCTCTTTCCAGACAATATTTAAGAAGGTTTTCAGAGAAGACATGAGCCAGATGAATTTCAATAAACATGAACCATGTAACTCCTCAAGGCTTGTGCCAAAATCAACTAATACAAGAGTTTAGTGACTATAGAATAGTGATGAGCAGCAGTAGTCATATTCGAATTTGCGATAGTTCACAAATATTTTCTAGAATATTCGGCAAATTCGTTATATTCTACGATTTTTTTACTCGAAAAATCAACAAGGTAATGATTGCGTAATATGCAAATTTTCATAATGCGTATTTTTATCGCAAATTTTTCAATTGCCGAGCAAAAACATGATTCCTCCCTGCTTCTTGCTTGTGGGCCAATGAGTCATAGCACTATATCGAATATATTAGTTTTTTCGAATATTCGTAATATTCTAAAACAAGAATATATAGCAATACAGCCAATATTAGAAAAAAACGAATGTAGAGCAATTTAGCTAATATAGTGCTATAATCTTTTTTTTTTATAGTTGGAATTTTTTTCCAATCTGAACTTCAGATGAGAAAAAAATTTCAACTATTAGACAAAGAAGATTATAGCACTATATTGCTCTATATTTGTTTTTTTCTCAAATATTTGCTATATTGCTATCTATTTTTGTTTTAGAATATTAAGAATATTCGAAAAAACAAATATTTTTGTCTTTTTGAATATCTGTAATATTCTAAAACAAGAATATAGCAATATAGCGAATATTCAAAAAAAAACAAAAAAATATAGAGCAATTTAGCTAATATAGTGCTATAATATTTTTTTCAATAGTTGAAATTTTTTTCCAATCTGAACTTCAGATGAGAAAAAAATTACAACTATTAGACAAAGAAGATTATAGCACTATATTAGCTAAATTGCTCTACATTAGTTTTTTTCTCGAATATTCACTATATTGCTATATAATCTTGTTTTAGAATATTACGAATATACGAAAAAACTAGTATATCCGATATAGTGCTATATATTAGTTTTTTAGAATATTCATAATTTTTCCCATTTAAAGTCATGATTCCTCCCTGCTTTTTGCTTGTGGGCCAATGGGTCATTGGCCCACAAGCAAGAAGCAGGGACGAATCATGTTTTTACTTGGCAATTGAAAAATTTGCGATAAAAATTTGCATTACAAAAAACTCACAATCAAAAAATCTCAAATATTCGAAATTACAAATATATATCACTATATTCTAAATATTCACAAATTTTCGAATTACCTATATTCGCAATAGAAATTTGAATATTCGTGATCAGCACTACTATAGAATAGAGATGGTTCAACAAAATACCTCTGGACCTTCTGATATATTAAGGCCCATAGATGTCATAGATTGGGGTATCCACAGAGATTGGCTATGTAAGAGCAATTCTCATCGTGGATGACTTATTAGATGACCCGCCTTCCCAATGCATGCATGAAATATTACATTTCCCTTTTACAGTAGTTGCTGCTGCAGGGGAAATCAGTATGATTAGTTGAATCAGACCCCCAAAGATCAGCTGACTTCCAGGGTCCCTTTTTTCTTTCAAATAAGGGGTTAACTTTTTTAGGCAGCTCATTTCATAACACTGTGAAATCTCTGCAAAAGCCCATCTCTTTGATACAACCACGATCCATCTGGATTTTTCTGGAGGGATTTTTGATTCTCCTGTCTTCTGTACTTTTTGCATTGACCACTTATTTCAGAGTCTCACCACATTTTGCCCACCGTTTAAAGTGGCTGAACCAAAGGAGTTTCATTGTATTTTTTATTTATTACCTGTAGTTTTGCTGTAATGAATCATTTTTACTTGCCACTTGTTGTTTGACTATGAATTCTTAGATTCAGGAATAAAATTGGCTTCACAAAGTTTAAGATGCATAAAAAGTTTGCTGAACTGTAATAAAATAAATAAGTAAAGTAAAGTAACAGTCATCTAAGGTAAAACAAATGAGAGAGCTCCCCTTCAAACAGTTCCCTACATGGAATCTGGCTGGCTCCGATGTAACACAAAGAGAGGTGGTATCCACAATCTTACCCTGAAAAAAATATTTTAAAAGCCTGGATGTTAGAGTAACAAGAGATTCTTTTGTAGGGATCTTTTTGCTTCTGATCGTCCTAAATGTATAGTCTCTAGTACTATAAACATGAGGATCTTGATCTTGACTTTGGAATCCTGCCCTTGTCAACCTCGTCTTTTCATTAAAGGTCATGACATCAGCAGTTGATGCCCATCCTATTAAAGGGGTGTCTGGCATTCGTTTGTTGACATTGCAGCAGTGAGCAGTTATAATTATAGCTTCTCCATTCCATTCACTTGAATAGGAAGGAGCAGTAGTAGTAGTTACACTCTGTCCCATTCAAGTCAATGAAACACAGGAGCTGTAGTCACATTGCAGCAGTTAATTCAGCATGAGTGCTGCATTTTCTTCATACAGGTGAGCGGCTGGGGTGCTAGGATTCTGACCCCTGCTGATCTGATATTGATGACCTATCCTGAGGAGAGGTATTAATATAGAAAACCAGACAACCCCATTAAAGGGTTCTCCAACACCCACAAGTATCAAAGTCAATTTTCCATTTATTGGTGCTCTGTCCACCAGACTGCACAGAGTTTAATACCACGACATAAATGTGAACCTTCCAAGTTTTCAGCTGCTCTTAATAAATACTCAGAGGGGAGTATTGAGTGTAATATCTGAAGTCAGTGTTGCTTGAGTTGACATATATCATAAACCTAAGACCTTTGTCTAGAAAAGCTCCTCCGGTTTCCTATTCCACCCTCCCGGAGTGAGAATGACACTTTTTTGCTGACTTATTAAAGAACGCCAAAATGATAAATCTGGAGTGAAGCTTATTAATAGAAATGATTGAATCGAAGTTGACAAAGTAGAATTCGATGCAAATTTCAGGAAAAATTTGATTTGCACCAAAGCCGAATTTCCTCGCGCTTTGTGGTAACAAATCAAATTTATTCCTAAAATGGCTGCTGTATGTGTGAGGACATGGAGAAAAAAACTCAGGAAAGCCGGGATTACCCATAATGCCATGCATCAGCCAATCAGCAGCAGACAGTCCTATAAGTAGCGGCAGCCATCCTAGATTCTGCCATTTACCAGTGTACTTAGTGCAGGGAGAGACGTCAGCAGGCGCTAGGGACAGTGCTAGGAAAGACTTCATTGTGCTGAAATAGCGATTTACAAGTACAGGGCAAGATTATTCAATGTGTAGGGAAAGGATAGGGAGGAATCATTCCACAGTATTTACTTAGAACAGGGTTCAGTAGGGGAGGTTACAGCCTGGGTAATAGGAACAATCGTATTGCACCTTGCAGCACTGACTGGGGATCCAAATTTCCATTATACAGCTCTGTAATTCCAGCAAACCGTTCTTATTAGGGTGTACGTGCTGTGTGATACAGGCATTAACAGGGTTTATTACTAGGAATTATTTCTATATCTTATTTGCCCTTGTGCGGTGCAGTTATATGTTCTAAAGCATTTTTTGGCTTGTATTATTGGGAAAAAAGGGCTTATTAGCCGTTGTGTGTCGAAGTGCGAAAGTTTCAGCCCTTTTGTCATGTATTAGTGGCAAAAGTAAAACATATTTGCCGGTCAATGGTGCAGTTATATGTTCTAAAGCCTTTTGTGGCGTGTATTAGCGGAAAAAGAAAAAATATCCTTGCCAGTCAGCGGTGCAGTTTTATGTTTTCAATCCATTTAGCTGTGTATTAGTGGCAAAACAAAATTACATTTGCCATTTAGCGGTGCAGTTATATGTTTTGAAGCCTTTTGTGGTGTGTATTAGCGGAAAAATAAAAAATATATTTGTCTGTCAGCGGTGCAGTTATATGTTTTAAAGCCATTTTTGCAGTGTATATTTTTTTGGCTTGTATTAGTAACATAAGGCCGAAAAAAGACATTTGTTTATCCAGTTCGGCCTGTCATCCTGCAAGTTGAGGTAGAAGCCAATTTTCCCCACTTTAGGGGAATAAAAAATTCCTTCCCGACTCCAATCAGGCATCAGAATAACTCCCTGGATCAGCGACCCCTCTCTAGTAGCTCTAGCCTGTAATATTATTACACTCCAGAAATACATCCAGGCCCCTCCTGAACTCCTTTATTGTACTCACCATCACCACCTCCTCAGGCAGAGAGCTCCATAGTCTCACTGCTCTTACCGTAAAGAATCCTCTTCTATGTTTGTGTACAAACCTTCTTTCCTCCAGACGCAGAGGATGTCCCCTCGTCACAGTCACAGTCCTGGGAATAAATAGATGATGGGAGTGATCTCTGTACTGACCCCTGATATATTTATACATATTAATTAGATCTCCTCTCAGTCGTCTTTTTTCTAAAGTGAATAACCCTAATTTTGATAATCTTTCAGGGTACTGTAGTTGCCCCATTCCAGTTATTACTTTAGTTGCCCTCCTCTGGACCCTCTCCAGCTCTGCTATGTCTGCCTTGTTCACAGGAGCCCAGAACTGTACACAGTACTCCATGTGTGGTCTGACTAGCGATTTGTAAAGTGGTAGGACTATGTTCTTATCACGGGCATCTATGCCCCTTTTGATGCAACCCATTATCTTATTGGCCTTGGCAGCAGCTGCCTGACACTGGTTTTTTGCAGCTTAGTTTGCTGCTTATTAAAATTCCTAGATACTTTTCCATGTCAATGTTAGTGTTTTACCATTTAGTATGTACGGGTGACTTGCATTATTCCTTCCCATGTGCATAACTTTACATTTGTCAGTGTTAAACCTCATCTGCCACTTATCTGTCCAAGCCTCCAATCTATCCAGATCCATCTGCAGTAGTATACTGTCCTCTTCAGTGTTAATTACTTTACACAGTTTAGTGGCACAAAAAAAGTATTTTCCATTGTGTGGTAAAGTGAGAAAAAAAGGGCTTATTAGCCGTTGTGTGGTAAAGTGTCATCTAGCAGTTGTGTCTTGACTGGCAGCCCAGTGGTTTTTGAATGGTTGACTTGGTCATCCACTTCCTTATCCAGCGCCGACGCCTGGAGCTGTAACTATGGTAAGGGTCAATACATGTCCTTTACGAACCAATGGGTGGCTTTCTCTGCGACAATTCAGAATCGGAACCATGGTGACCGACAACGGGAAAAACATGGTGTCGGCGCTGCATCAAGAAGGGCTGAGCCATGCGCCCTGCATGCACACATGTTCAATCTGGTTGTCATGTGGTTCCTGAAGTCTTCCACCCATCTGCAAAACATTCTAAAAATGGCCAGGAAACTTTGCATGCACTTCAGCCACTCGTACACCGCAAAGCACACCCTCCTTGAGCTACAGCGGCAGAACGGAATTCCCCAACATACGCTGATATGCGATGTTTGAAATTCCACCCTCCATATGTTGGACCGACTGTACAAACAGTGAAAGACCATAAACATAAAAGACCTAGACAGGATGACTTATGGCTCTCCACCTTGTTGGACCCTCGCTACCAGTCCAAAATGGGGGCCTTTTTTACACCCGCTGAGAGGGAGGACAAACTGAACTACTATAGAGACATTCTATGTAGTAAGTTGGCAGCTGCCTATCTGCGTCATCGTCCATTCTCTCGCAGGGCTGACCGGGGGGTGGGGGGGGCCCTCTGCGCTCACGTTCCACAGCAATGGCTGCTGGGAATGGGTGGCAGAAGCCGTATTAGCTCCATCAGCAGCAGCCTGAGTCTAGAATCTCTGATAAACAGCCCTCTTCACCCGCCTAGTGAAGAAACTAATCACTAGCAGCAGCATTTAGACCTGGAGCAGAACCTGAACCAGCAGGTGGGGGGCATACTTGAAGTGCACCCTGCTAGCTGTTATTAAAGATCTGCTGGACTACTGGGCAGCCAAACTGGATTTGTGGCCACAACTGGCCGTCTTTGCCCTGGAAAAGCTGTTCTGCCCGGCCAGTAGTGTGGCATCAGAGCTGGTGTTTAGTGCAGCAGGGGCCATAGTTACCCCAAGAAGAACTCGCATGTCCACCCAAAATGTGGAGAGACTGACCTTTGTCAAGATAAATAAGGTGTGGATCAGTCAGGATTTCCACCCTCCAATGCCTGGTGCATCAGACTAGATCATCAATGGTGCCACACCAACACTTTGACAAAATAGACCAGTTTCTTCTGGCTACATGACTTAGCTACTATTCTGATGCTGCCACCCACCTGATGCCACACATCTGATGCCAAGTGCTCCTTCTGTCACCCACAATCTTCAGAGGGTACTGGTATTGCCACCCACCTCCACACTATGTCACCTTGCCACTCTGTGGCCTCCTGATGATGCTGCCACCTCTACACTCTGTCACCTTGCCACTCTGTGGCCTCCTCATGCTGCGGCCACCTCCACACTATGTCACCTTGCCACTCTGCGGCCTCTTCATGCTGCTGCCGCCTCGAGACACTGTTATTGTGCCACTCTGTAGTTTTATTATGCAGCTGCCAGCTCCACACTCTGCAATAGTGTCACTCTGCAGTCTCCTAATACTGCCGCCACCTCCAGACTCTGTCATTGTGCCACTCTGCGTCCTCCTCATGCTGCTGCCATCTCCACACTATGTCACCTTTCCATTCTGCAGCCTCTTCATGCTGCCACCACCTTTAGACTTTGTCATTGTGCCACTCTGCAGCCTCCTCATGCAGCTTTTACCTCCAGACTCTGCCATTGTGCCACTCTGTGGTCTGCTCATTCTGCTGCCATCTCCACACTATGTTACCCAGCCACTATGTGGCTTCCTAATGCTGCTGCCACCTCCAGACTCTGTCATTGTGCCATTCGCAGCCTCCTCATGCTGCTGCCACCTTCAAACTCTGTCATTGTGCCACTCTGTGGTCTGCTCATGATGCTGCCACCTCCACACTTTGAAATTGTGCCACTCTGTGGCATCCTAATGCTGCCGCCACCTCCAGACTCTGTCATTGTGCCACTCTGTGGTCTGCTCATGCTGCTGCCACCTCCAGATTATGGTTTTTGCCACTCTGTGGTCTGCTCATGCTGCTGCCACCTTCACACTATGTAATTGTCCCACTTTGTGGCCTCCTAATGCTGCCCCCACCTCCAGACTCTGTCACTGTGACACTCTGTGGCCTCCTAATGCTGCCCCCACCTCTAGACTCTGTCATTGTGCCACTCTGTGGTCTCCTCATGCTGCTGCCATCTCCATACTTTCATTGTGCCACTCTGAGGCCTCCTCATGCAGCTTCTGTAACGCCCCAGAGTGCCGTTACCACCTGTGCACCTTGCTACTACCGCCGATGGTTAACCTCATGTCATCATATTTATTTATTGCAGGACTGTCACACTGTGCATATCTAATTTATTGCAACTGTTTGTGTTAAAGTATCATGTGCCTGGTTCACCAGCAGATGGTGGCAACACTGGCAGTGCTAGTTCACCTAAAATGGAACCCCTCTTTCCATGCCATCTCTAGAGAGAGAGGAGATTAGTTATGAGTGAGTTCCACCCTACCCCTCCTGGGGAGAGGTTGGGTGTCCAGCTCATCCCTGGCTGGAAAAGAAAGCAGGCCTTGTCTTGTCTTGACAGGCTCTGCCTGTGAGGTCTAAATGGTTGCATGTCCTCTGCTGGGCTTGCATTGCCTAGAACCAAGCTAAGGCTACTTTCACACTTACGTTCGGGGCTCTGCTTGTGAGTTCCGTTTGAAGGCTCTCACAAGCGGCCCCGAACGGATCCGTCCAGCCCTAATGCATTCTGAGTGGATGCGGATCCGCTCAGAATGCATCAGTCTGGCACCGTTTGTCCTCCGCTCCGCTCAGCAGGCGGACACCCGAACGCTGTTTGCAGCGTTCGGATGTCCGCCTGGCCGTGCGGAGGCAAACGGATCCGTCCAGACTTACAATGTAAGTCAATGGGGACGGATCCGTTTGAATATGACACAATATGGCTCAATTTTCAAACGGATCCGTCCCCTATTGACTTTCAATGTAAAGTCAAAACGGATCCGTTTGCACTATCATGAACAAAAAAATGCAAACGTATACGTTCTGAATGGATCTAACCGTTTGCATTATAGGTGCGGATCCGTCTGTGCAGACACCAGACGGATCCGCTCCGAACGCAAGTGTGAAAGTAGCCTAAGAGAGCTTGAAGTCAGGAAGAAGCATTCCCTGAATGAGGACAGATAAAGACAAAGCCAAAGATAAAGATAAAGGAGTCATTCTACAGAAAGCTAAGTTGCAGCAGAAAAGGAAAAGTTTCCAATTTAATCAAGCCAGCATAGCAGAGCTGAGAGAGTTCAGATGTAGTAGAGCTGAGATTGTCTGCCTGCCAAAAGTTAAGCCAAAGTCTGCTGAGGACCAAGATACAGTCAGAAGATTGTCTCTGATACAAGTTTATTCAAGTAAAGCTGTTGTTCAACATTATACAATGTCTGGACTCAATTATTCCGTCATCATCCAAAGTTAATCACCCCTTTTGCACTTCAATGGACGGCAACATTTGGGATCCAAGGATATCCAGGTAGGAGCACCGTGACACGTGTTTATAACATCTACAGGGACATTGTAGGTCACTCTAAACCACTCTGGCAATCCTTCATCTGGGTACCAACACCACTTTACTTAAGGGGACTCCATGTCCTTGTTGCTTCAATGCAACTGGCGTCATGACAACTTGCTATGTCAGAGGGACATATATTGTAAAAACCTTTTTAAAGGGTAAGGGAAACCCAGACGCTGGCAAATACCTACTGCATCCCATTTGGCGTCACAAACAAAAACTCTTATAACGTCTTAAAGGGACTCCTGGTAGTACCTCGTACATTGCACTTCCACTTCACCACTGTGTAATAGGGCCACTCTGTGGACTTCTCATGCTGCTCCCACCCTCCCCACTTCCTGATTGGTCCACTATTTTGCCTTTTGGCCTGGCTGGCATCATCGTTTATTTGATCCTTCTTCTAATCTGTCAGAAGGAAGGAAAAATCAGACATATAATGGATCCTGTCTATGTAGCAGCTGTAAAGCCTGTCTGGTCTCTTCAGAATTGGCTTATGATTTGGTAACCAAACGCAGGAGTGGGTACAAAACACAGAAGACATACAAATACAGGGAGTGCAGAATTATTAGGCAAGTTGTATTTTTGAGGATTAATTTTATTATTGAACAACAACCATGTTCTCAATGAACCCAAAAAAACTCATTAATATCAAAGCTGAATATTTTTGGAAGTAGTTTTTAGTTTGTTTTTAGTTTTAGCTATTTTAGGGGGATATCTGTGTGTGCAGGTGACTATTACTGTGCATAATTATTAGGCAATTTAACAAAAAACAAATATATACCCATTTCAATTATTTATTTTTACCAGTGAAACCAATATAACATCTCAACATTCACAAATATACATTTCTGACATTCAAAAACAAAACAAAAACAAATCAGTGACCAATATAGCCACCTTTCTTTGCAAAAGCCTGCCATCCATGGATTCTGTCAGTGTTTTGATCTGTTCACCATCAACATTGCGTGCAGCAGCAACCACAGCCTCCCAGACACTGTTCAGAGAGGTGTACTGTTTTCCCTCCTTGTAAATCTCACATTTGATGATGGACCACAGGTTCTCAATGGGGTTCAGATCAGGTGAACAAGGAGGCCATGTCATTAGATTTTCTTCTTTTATACCCTTTCTTGCCAGCCACGCTGTGGAGTACTTGGACGCGTGTGATGGAGCATTGTCCTGCATGAAAATCATGTTTTTCTTGAAGGATGCAGACTTCTTCCTGTACCACTGCTTGAAGAAGGTGTCTTCCAGAAACTGGCAGTAGGACTGGGAGTTGAGCTTGACTCCATCCTCAACCCGAAAAGGCCCCACAAGCTCATCTTTGATGATACCAGCCAAAACCAGTACTCCACCTCCACCTTGCTGGCGTCTGAGTCGGACTGGAGCTCTCTGCCCTTTACCAATCCAGCCACGGGCCCATCCATCTGGCCCATCAAGACTCACTCTCATTTCATCAGTCCATAAAACTTTAGAAAAATCAGTCTTGAGATATTTCTTGGCCCAGTCTTGACGTTTCAGCTTGTGTGTCTTGTTCAGTGGTGGTCGTCTTTCAGCCTTTCTTACCTTGGCCATGTCTCTGAGTATTGCACACCTTGTGCTTTTGGGCACTCCAGTGATGTTGCAGCTCTGAAATATGGCCAAACTGGTGGCAAGTGGCATCTTGGCAGCTGCACGCTTGACTTTTCTCAGTTCATGGGCAGTTATTTTGCGCCTTGGTTTTTCCACACGCTTCTTGCGACCCTGTTGACTATTTTGAATGAAACGCTTGATTGTTCGATGATCACGCTTCAGAAGCTTTGCAATTTTAAGAGTGCTGCATCCCTCTGCAAGATATCTCACTATTTTTGACTTTTCTGAGCCTGTCAAGTCCTTCTTTTGACCCATTTTGCCAAAGGAAAGGAAGTTGCCTAATAATTATGCACACCTGATATAGGGTGTTGATGTCATTAGACCACACCCCTTCTCATTACAGAGATGCACATCACCTAATATGCTTAATTGGTAGTAGGCTTTCGAGCCTATACAGCTTGGAGTAAGACAACATGCATGAAGAGGATGATGTGGTCAAAATACTCATTTGCCTAATAATTCTGCAATCCCTGTATTCTATTCATGTGTCATCTCTGTTTTGGATCTACTCCTGTTTTTTTGGCATTAGCAATAGTGATGAGTGGCAGGGGCAATATTCGAATTTGCGATATTTTGAAAATATTTGGGCGAATATTCGTCATAAATTCTCGAATTCTTGAATTTGTGATTATTTTCTTGATTGCAAAAATAGGGAATGAAATATTGTGCGGGCAACACAGGCGTAGGTCACTTTTGCTACATTTTTCAAGCTGTTTCCTAAAACTGGAGAAAATGGTTGGCACGGCAGAACATTACATTAGATTTATATGCAGATAGAGTATATTCGCGATTGCGCAAATCGGCAATTAATGATGCACATGTTTTTGCGTAATACGTGCATCTTCACATTTTAGCAGGTCTGACTACATATTACTGATTGGTGCACTAAGTATTGTTGTGAACTTGTGACATCACAGCACTATGTATGTATGTATGTAGCATGGATCTATCAGCTACACTATATCACGATCTTAAGGTACTTTCACACTAGCGTTTTTCTTTTCCGGCATAGAGTTCCGTCCTAGGGGCTCTATACCAAAAAAGAACTGATTCGTTTTATCCTAATGCATTCTGAATGGAGAGAAATCTGTTCAGGATGCATCAGGATGTCTTCAGTTCAGTCTTTTTGACAGATCAGGTTGGAGATAATACTGCAGCATGCTACGGTTTTATGCAACGGAGTGCCGGATCAAGGCATTTTTTTCCATAGGAATGTATTAGTGTCGGATCTGGCATTCAAAATACCGCAATGCCGGATGCCAGAGAAATGGGAAAAAAATATATAACGGATCCGTTTCTCCGGATGACATACGGAGAGACGGATCCGTTCTTGCAATGCATTTGTAAGACGGAGCAGCATCCGGATCTGTCTACAAATGCTTTCCGTTTGCATGAAGATTGCCGGATCCGGCAGGCAGTTCTGAAGACCCACAAGAAAGAAGCAGGGAGGAATCATGTTTTCAGAAGTTAAAAAATAAATTTTCGATATAGCGAATATATAGCACAATATTCAAAATATTTGCGAATTAGCGAAGTTGCGGTATTGGCGATTAATATTTGCTATTTGAATATTCGCGCTCAACACTATCACCCACCTCATGTGACAAGGAACATACCAAGGGGCGAAATGTTGCGAACAAGACCCAACTGTTCGGATAGTGCTGCATTTATGAGGGAAGCAGATAATATCGGTAGCAGATTGCTTACGAGAAATTATGCTCTATAAAGGAGGCCAAACAATGGACTTTCTTTTTAGACAGAAAGAAATTAATATTTCCCCTAAAGGCAGTTTCGGGTGGGAAAATAACAAAAAAAGATAAAAAAAAGGGAAGCCAGAAACTTTTGTGACAGGTTACAGTAAGGAATACGGGGAGATTTGTAATATCATACAGCGACATCTCCCTGTATTAAACTTTGACCAGAATAGTCAATGAGGGGGTTAAATGTGAGGCCCGCAGAGCCACAACCATAGGACAAAAATCTGCCCCAGTCTTTTCCAGGAACGATCATCAACTCCACCTATAAAGAGAGCTACAAATGTGGTGGTAACAGAGGTATCTGCTGTAAATACAGGTCAGTGTGTCACAATGTGACATCTACTGCGAATGGCAAGAATTACACCATAAGACAATGTCTGACCTGTAACACAGATTATGCAATTTATTCAATCACCTGCAGAGATTGTCTCCTACAACATGTAGGCTGCACTACAAAACTAATAAAAAGCAGAATACGCAAACATTTATCAGATATCCCATAGTATGAAACTCCCAATGTATCTCTGGCCACTTTGTCACTGTGCACAAAGGAGATACAAGAGGATTTTCTGTTCAGGGAGTGGAAAGGGTTACTCTTCCCATTAGAGGGGGAGATCACAAACAAAAACTCCTCAGCCGGGAGGCATATTGGATGTTAGAATTAGGAAGTTGCTTTCCCAAAGGTCTGAACAGAAAACACGATCTGGTTTTACAATATCCTTAAAAGAACTATTTTTATAGTTTTTCAGTACTATATACATGTTGTCTTTTCTATTTGATGCATTGGGTGTTGGATGTTGGTGTCTGATTAGTTCTCCTCCCCGTTTGAGCATGTGATGCCGAAGTTTTGATTACCTGGAGCACCACATGCTTAAAGAGAGGTGAACATTCACTTTTCTGTATGTCATGAGTAAGGACCGAGACGCATAGACATCTTGGATCTTGCATGCGATTCGTGTTTGGATAACAGTTTTTTTTATTGTTATTGATAAAGCTGCAAGTTTTTATGGGAAGCTGGACCACAAGTTTTTTCTTTGGATTACGTTTGTACACAGACAAGTCCGGACTGGGCCCGTGCTTCCGTGAAAGCAACAAGGTGAGAGCGGTTTTATATATATTTGGAACACATTATATATTAGTACAATATATCATCCAATGCCTTAACTTCTGAGTCTTTGTGTAAGAATTTTGCATCGGTTGTATGGACCTCAGTCATTTTTAGAGAAAAACAATATTAACTTTTTACAATTTGGATTTGAAATTTGATGTAGCAATTATAGGCATAGTTGAAGACTGAGAGAAGAAGGCTGCGCTAACCCGAATCCAACTGAGACCACGGGTGGTGCCAGGAACAAAGGACTGATCCAATAAATAAAAGTTCACAAAGCCCAGAATACAGAAATATAAAATCCAGCTTTTATTGTTAATCAATGTCTGAGCCGAAACGCGTAGCCTTTTTTTGCGATTTGGATTTTACGTCTTGGAACAATAAAAGCTGGATTTTATACTTCAATAAGTTGGGCTTTGTGAACTTTTTTCAATTGTAGGCATAGATATCAAGGTTGAAATGGGACATATAAGACATGCCAGAGCAGTAATTGTTACATCTTTACCACCATCTGCCATTAGAATATTTTTTCCCAAAATTTTATTGCAAAAAACATTATCAAAAATGGGTGTAGTGTATTAGAGCCTAGTTTTCCATCTGTTGTGTGTGTACCACAAGCAGTGGCGCACCGACAGGGGTGGTCCGACGGGTCTGGACCCCCCCACCCCCCTAGAGAAACCAGCTAATATTATTTATTTTTTATTCCTCAGGGTCGCACCGCCGATCACCACAGGCGGCGCGGCAATGGTTCTAGTTGCAGCAGTGGGGGGGCAGTAGGAGATGATCACTTCCATTGTGGAAGCGTTCATCTCCATAGTCATCTGTATCGCCAGCCTCAGGACAGTGATACAGGTGCATGTGCTGCGGCAGGGGGAGGGGAGGGAGAGGCGTCTCCCTTCACTGTTCTTCTAATAGGCCGCAGGCACTAATACCTACGGCCTATCAGAGGCCAGCTCAGGCGGCGCAATGACATCATTATCATTGCGCGGCCTGAGACGGGCAGCACACAGCGGGGCACACAGGCCAGAAGAGGCCTGCATCACATCACTGCTGATGGAGGTAAGTATTAGTATTTTTAGTTTTTTTTGGGGGGGGCGGGAGCTGGCTCTATGGGGGCATCTGGAATTTCTTACAGCCCCATTTTTTTTGGGGTGGCACTCTGGGGACATTTATTTCTTGCCTATTTTGAGGGGAGCACTATGGGGGCATTTCTTACTGGCACATTATGGGGGGCACAATGGGGAAGAGGGCCACAATGGGGGCATCTGGGAATCTTGGGGCTCTAAAGGGGCTTTTTTATTCTCACATTATTGGGGCACTATAGGGGCGAGCGGCACTGTAGGGCATCTGGTGGCATTATAGGGACATTATTTGGGGGCATTATGGGGAAGTGGGGACTCTAGAGGGGACTTTTTATTGGCATATTATGCGGGGCACTATGGCATCTGGTGGCACTATGGGGGCAGTTTTTTGCTGACACATTTTGGGAGGCACTATAGGGGAGAGTGGCACTATGGGGCATTATTTGGGGGTACTATGGGGGAGAGGAGCACTATAGGGGCATCTGCTGGGGGCACTAAGAAGGGGCATTTTTACTGGCATAATATGGGGGACACTACAGGGGAGAGAAGCACTATGAGGGCATTTACTGGGGCACTATATAGGGGTATTTTATACTGGCATACATTATGGGGACATTAGCTCAACTGCGGGCACAAAGCGGAGATATTTTATGTACTGTCATATTATAAGGAGAATTATTACTACTAGGGGGTATTATGGGGAGCATTACTACTACTGGGGGGCTATGAGGAACATGATTACTAGTATGGGCACTATAGGGGCATTATTACAACTAAGTGTGCTCTGGCAGATAATTATTTCTATTGGTGGGATTTTGGGGAGGCACTCTGGCACAGTATCAGCTTAGCACAATTATTTTTGGGGGACATTATCTTTATACTATTAGTGTCTGGGCGCAGTTATTTTTTAGAGCACTGTGTGCCAATAATTGTTGAAGGGGGCAAGGGAGTAGTGGTATTTCCAGGGGGAGTGTTACTGCAGTATACGATTGGGGGTGGCAGGAAAGGGTGTTCAGAAGATGATGGAAATGTGGGAAACTAATGTCTGTTTGTCAATCTCTGCAGAGACGGGAGATGGCTGAAAAATCTAATCATCATGGCGGTCTGGTCTGAAGATGAGGAAATAGAACGTCTACAACAAAGTTGACATCACTGGATGTAAGAGGTATGGGTATATACAAATAATGTCTTAATTCTGATATATATTAATGCATAATATGTGGTAAAATACTACTGATGTTTGTATTACATATATTATAAGTAATTATATTATGGCTAAAAACTTATATATATATATAAATGTTTCTGCCAAGATTCAAACTCCCAAACTTGTACATTAGAGGCAAGGACATTAACCACTACACTATAGAGCTACATGTTAACCTGCACTAAAATAAGTCTTCTACTGAATAGAAATACTCACTACATCAGAAATTACTATGAGGTTTTTCTGACACAGTTTAATATTCAGCTTTATAGCTGAGTGGATAAGGTCCTTGCCTCTAATGTCCATGGGGGTTGGGAGTTCAAATCCCAGCATATGCTTTTTTAGAAATAGATGCTAAATTACATTTAAATACACTGACTCGTGCACACGCAGTGTTTGGCCGAACTTTGTGATGTGCCGAGCATGCTCGCCCAACGTCAGGAGTCAGGGCAGGCAGCGAGCAATTAAAGTCCAAGGTCAAGAAAAGGTTGTTGAATTGAGAAGCAGAGTCCGGTACACAGTAAAGCATAAACCTCAAAACACCTTTACACAAGGAACTAAACTGGCTAGTGACCAATACTGCTCAGGCACCTTCCTGGAGCAGGAAGTGCCTTTAAATACTTCCTACAAATCAACCATATTGTGGGGAGAAGTGATGAGCAGCAGGGGCAATATTTGCCGCAAATTTGCGATCTCCAGTCATTATATTCTAGATTGCGAAAATCGGCAATGTAATATGAGCATATCGTGCGCAAAATACAATACAGACGTGGCAAGCTGCTAGAAGTTTCTTGAGACTGGAGAAAATGGTTGGCAGCAACTTTCGTGACTCCTGTTCACTGTAAGTATGACTATCAGCATACGGTGTGGTGAGGTTTTTTGCTATTTCCTAGGAAAAAGGAAGGTGTCCCACTAGGAAGGGAAGACAGATAGGACTTCAGTGAATGCCTTTTCTGGTATCTGCAAGGATGAGGAGCAGGAGGAAGGCGGTGACCCCCGGCTCCATGGCATGTTATTAGACTCAAAAGTCACCTCCACATCATCCAGCTGTGACTAAGAGGAGGAGAGAGTCATCCAATCCACTATCTCATCCTCTTTCTCCTCAATAATAATGTTGAGCCTTTTCCGACACGAAGGAAAACTGCAGCTGACTACTACTACTACCACTACTACTACTACTACTACGATAGTAGGTCATGCCACTATCCACATTCTAGCTCTGGTAGAACAAGGCCAGGCCCTGGGTCTTTTGTTTCGAACCCTTATGTACTCTTGACATTTTTGGGCCTAATGTATACAGTCACATACCATATAAATTGCTTTTAAGTCTGTTTTCTGGAACATAAAGACCGAGAAGGGCAATAAAATGTCCTTCCCTTTCTACAAACACATTGAAGACTCTGCTACTCACAGTTGACTGAAAATAATGCAGTATCGGCTCCACTAATAGATTTGGGCCTATGTGCATTTTCACTCAGAGATTTAAAACACTAGCCTCTGTATTGTAAGGTACACGTATATTGCTCCCCCTGAGAGTTCAGATGCTTTCTATCCTCTGGATGGTAAAACACTTGTTGTACAGTTTTGATCTTATTGCCCACCGCAAAAAAAACAAAAAACTAAAACCTTTTATTTCTAATTAAAATGTGAGAAAAAGAAATGGTTCTGCAGCAGCTGCAGCTGTTATAAAGCAGTAATTGCAGCCAGAATGCACGGCCATGCACACCCACCCTCTGCTCCTCATTTCTCTCTCACTGGCTGACAGATTTCCCTGCCTATCCCTTTTCTACACAATTCTTCTTCTTTCTAGCCTTTCCCTTCACTGTCCCTGACTCGAGAATAGAAGCTTGATTGTGACTGTGCACTTTCCCTTTCTTTCAGAAACTGCATAGACCCAACCACCTTTATTCCCAGCCCAGCACAGAATCGGCCTGCTTGTTCTACTTGGACACCTCACTGTCTGCTGCAGCACTGATTGGCTCATCGAGGCTCTCTGTCGGCCTGTGAGCAAATTAGGGCAAGTCTCCCCCCACTTCCTCTTAGAGTCATGAGAGCTCCCTTCTTCTTCATCCCTAGTGGTTTTTCCCACCGACGTAAAATACAGCTAGTTTGTGTAAGAGATCCCTCTCTCTCAAGGGTCGGTAATGACAGACTTCTCATCAAACAGGGGGTTATAAAGCTCAAATGGTGCTTTATTTCTCACACCGCACATCACACTTCCAAGTTTGGCATCACTAGGCACAATGAAGTCACAGCTTCACCACACAACTTGTTACATCAACAAAAAAACAACAAATGCTTGCGCGGCTAGACGTTTACTATACAGAGGTCTCCCTAACTCTCCTCTAGGTCATTGTTCACACTGCGGTATTCGTCTTTGGTTACGCAGCCTCCTAGTGACCAGTGCAAACCCACCAGTCCTCCTGCTGGAAGCAGAGAAATACCTTGGGGGAATATGGTCCACTAGTCCTCCTGACTTTGACCGTGCGACACCTCTCTTCTTCAGTCGTCACTGGGTCTCCCCAAACTCAGGCTTCCTCAGCCTAGGCCCTCTGCAGGTCTGTTCAATGGGGCCTCACTCCTCCTCTCACACTGAGGATTACTTTATCCCCAAGTGATTATTGCACCTGACCTCACCTCAGACCCTGTGATTGTGGGGAAAACAGCAAATCATAACATACATCTCCTCTAATAGATAGGAGGCCTGTCACTGCCTCACATACCCTCCCCCTCTGTTCAAACCTGTGGGGTGAACACTTGCACCAACACCGGATGCTCGTGAGAGGGCATCCACATTACCTACAGTTTTCCCTTTGTTCTGCCACACCCAGGCGAGCAGAGCCCGGTTTTGTACCCGACCCCCAGTATTTTATGGGAGTCAGTCTTCTGTTCAGGTACCTCACTGGCTGTTTACCCAGAGCAGACTTCGGGCTGTGAAAAGCCTCTTCTGCTTTCTCAGTGGTAATTGGTTGCGACACATTCTCAATCTCACCATGTGCGGCCACCAATGATTCCCGATCCCTTCAGTCCTCGATCTGATTCACATCATGAACCCACCCAGGCACTCCTTCATCGGCCTGGTTCACCTCGTATGTCATGTTACTTTCGTCAACATTGCACATGAGCTCCTAATTCATAAAACACTGTGGAAACTGTTTATCTGCATCTGGTTTGTGTGGTACACCCTCTAGCACTGCCACACTTTCCTGCACATTTGCCACCTGTGCGCTACCAACATTATCAATCAGCATTTTCAAATTACATACATTTTTACCAAAAGGGGGAGCTACTTCCCCGATCACAACCTGCAAAGGAAATAGGGTGTCATCTTTAAATATTTTACATGACCCCAAATTTTCATTATGCATTTCAAATAACTTCACGTGTTCATTCTGCACCTCATTTGCACCATTGTGTTCAATTGTCATTTCACCTTAACCATTGTTTTCCATGTGCATTTCCCTTACACCATCATTTAAAGGGACAGGTACAGGTGAAAGAAGACCAAGGGCCACACAGACACAGACAACGGTTCTTTCCCAGCAGTTGAGTTTACTGAACAATGTAGTGAACAAGAAGCTGAGAATATATAAAACAGATTGGTACACAGAGAATAAACCAACAGTAAATGTAAATGTCTAACAGTAAATGTGATGTTTTCCTCAAAGTCCATTAGGCAGCCTAACTACACTTGTGGCTATGGCTACGGCCAAGAGATATCCGAAGAACAACGGGAACAACCTAACCCAGCTAGGCGTGTTTTAGCTAACCTGACTAAATGGCTTGTTGTGTGCCCTAAGCCATGATCGTTGGTAGGCCTGTAAGTGGGCATACCCTGTGTAAATGAGAAGATAAGGGAGGGAGGGTGGGGCACCTGAGAACACACGCATGTGAATGAGGCTGTGGCTCGTATATGAAGAGCCTCCGCCCCTCCCACAAATGCAGGCTGACTAATCAGCCTTACCAACTTGTGGTCATGGCTACGGCCAAGAGATATCCGAAGAACCCTAAGGAGAGAAACAACGTGAACAACCTAACCCAGCTAGGCGTGTCTTAGCTAACCTGACTAAATGGCTTGTTGTGTGCTCTAAGCCATGATCGTGGGTAGGCCTGTAAGTGGGCAAAAACCAAGCCAAGTAGGGTAGAAAAGGAACTCTAATGGGATGTGCAAACTAATCCCCAAGCCAACTGCAAGGTGTCAGGGATCTAGAGCGAAAAATTCGGGGTGTATGAGGCAAGGCCAGAAGGAGACCTGCAACCCATCTTGTGGATGACAAGGCCAGAGACATGATGCTCAATATTGCGGATACTGCCCCAAAGCGGAATGGAGGACCGGGAATACGTTGTGAAATGGATCATGAAAACCAACTGAACCTTGTAAAGTTTTGGTTCTAGGGAGTACTGGCAATGCCCCAGCCTCAGGAGATCGTGGGACCGAAACCTAACTGCCTAGACTATGCAGGAATGAGGGCCAAAAATAACTATGTAGATAGGAAGAGAATCCTTGAATAGTTCCCCAGACAACAGCTATCTGCTAGCCGTGGTCCGCGCTTTGTTCTACTGTGTGCCCCTGAGAATTGTTTTAACGCTTGAGACGTGAAGACCGATCTACTATCTGAATCTTCTACCGTGAGGAAATGCTAAACCTTGTCCAAAACCCGATTTAACGTGGTTGTAGGGAGTCTGAGGTTAGTGCGACAAGAAGCTATGAGGCCATAATATACAAGATTCTGTCTATGCCCTGCCATGAGTGAGGGAATGCAATGCAATAAAGCTACTGGCGAAAATGAATTCCTGGTCGTGGTAAAAAGGCAAAGACAACCATTGGTCAGACCCCTGAAGCCATGGGGCCGAAGCAACCACCAGGCGCCCATGGGGCCGGGCAGCCGCCGGGGTGCGAACCTTAGAATTGAGGACGGCTGAGGAAAAGATTAGGGCTTAACCCGACGGGTTTAGTAATCAACCGGGACTCGATAACCTAGAAAGACAATGACATGGGGTAAAGCTTCTTAATGAAATGAGGCTGAAATGAATCGCAAGTACTAATCTGTAACATATAAATGAACAAAAGAAAACTTCTGAAAGGTGTGCCATGGAAAATAGTATCAGATATTATATTATCATGCAATTAGGTTTTTCTATGTATTGTTTTTGTACTATTATATTCTGTTTACATCATTGATGTCTGCATAATCATGTATGGTATTAATTTATAGTGTATATTATGACTGTAGTACTGGGACATCGCATACTTTGGATGAATTATATTATATACTTTGTTGAGGGAAATGTTATATTTTAATATATATGTATATATATGCCTCAACATATATACATATATATTGGCCCTTGTCTATGGGCCCGTCTAGGTGGGACCTGTGGATATACATGGAGATGTATGTAAGCCCCCTTGGCAGCATACATCTCTATGTATAAATAAATATATATATAAATATATATATACTGGTGGGCTTATTGGTTTTATCTATGGTTGTGTATATGTATATTTATGGATGTGCCCCAAACATATATATACAGTACAAACCAAAAGTTTGGACACACCTTCTCATTCAAAGAGTTTTCTTTATTTTCATGACTATGAAAATTGTAGATTCACACTGAAGGCATCAAAACTATGAATTATCACATGTGGAATTATATACATAACAAAAAAGTGTGAAACAACTGAAAATATGTCATATTCTATGTTCTTCAAAGTTGCCACCTTTTGCTTTGATTACTGCTTTGCACACTCTTGGCATTCTCTTGATGAGCTTCAAGAGGTAGTCACCTGAAATGGCCACAGGACGGGCTGCCTCGGGAGCGAGCGCCGCCGAACTTAAATAGTCCGGTGCCGCTACGCTGGGGCACTTGAGCCCCCAGCCAGAGAGGATCATCCCCTGGACAAACGAGCCCCCCTGGACAACAAGCTGGGGATAGTTAACATAACAGAAAGAGGGAAACAAAGGTCCCTCCCTCTGTTATCTGCATACCTCCGGCGTGATAATTATCACACACCAAGGTATGCAGATGCGCCACAGGCAGAGGATCAAAGGAACCCTTCGCCTGGAAGTGCACTCTGGGATGCGCGGGCCGCCGCGGTGATGTCATATCACTGCGCCGGTCCACATGTTCTGGCCGGCGGCGCGCATGCGCGCCACAGGACGGGCTGCCTCGGGAGCGAGCGCCGACGAATTTAAATAGTCCGGTGCCGCTACGCTGGGGCACTTGAGCCCCCAGCCAGCGAGGATCATCCCCTGGACAAATGAGCCCCCCTGGACAATGAGCAGACGCCTGGCTGAGTATCCTGAATACCCCCCTATACAACCAACGAATATCATTAACTCTTACTCCCCCTATACCACCAACGCTGATTAACCCTTACTCTCCTCATACCACTAACCCCTAATCCCCCTATAACCCTTGGTAACCCTTCTCATTACACCCTGAACCCTTGGCATACTACTAATCCCCCTATGTCAAACGTCCCAGGGAGCCAGTAGTGGGGTGAGGAACCCACTGGCAGTAAGCAGCTGACAGCCCAGAAACGCAGTACAAGTTTAGGGATAATCCAAGAGGGGTAGTCAATGTCCAATCTGGGTCGAGGCAGGCAGCGAAGGTTCAAGGCGGAAGACAGTTCAAGGGTCAGTAACCGGGAAGGATACAAAGAAACAACAGGCAAATAGGAGGATCCGCAGGGAGGCTAGGTGTTCACCATAAGGTGGAATAATTTAGTAATGAGCCAGGTCTTTATAGCCAGGGAAGGTAGGAACCACCCCCTGGTCCCCAAGGCAAACAGGAGGCCTCCCTCCCTGGGAACCAATGGCAGACGAGGAAGGTGGAAGGAGTGTACTGGGAACCTCCCCCAGCAAGACTCACACCTGACAGCCGGATAATGCAGGAACGCTATGCACCCGGGAATGCGCGCACAGCCTGCGTACTGCGCATGCGCACGCGCCACGCACCTGCACCTCGGGCACCAGGTGTTCTACCGAGCTGAAATGGAAACCCGTGCCCTGCGCCGTGCCCGCAGTCCCCGAGTAGGGGTAAGACCCCCTGCTTCCTGACACCCTATAAACCTTGGTAACCCTTACCTTTCCTTGCCCTGAGCCCCCCTATACTCCTAATTCCCCTGTGTTCCCCCAGGCCCTCATATCCCCTGCTACCCTGGTATTGCCCCTGTGCTTCTACCCCTGATACCCCTTCACGGCTGCCCTGCTTATCCCAGCAGCAGCAGTGTCCGTATTTACCCCTTGTTATTCTCGTAGGGATAGTATATTGACAGGATTGGGTGGGCTGCTGGTAAAGTGTATGTATGTGTATTACTGAAATGGTAGTTAGATTCTGGGGAGAACTTGGGACTGTGTTAGAGTAGTTAGAACCGTATTAGTGTGTTGTTATAGTGTGTGTACTTACATATATATATATATATATATATATATATATATATATATATATTCCCTGGATATAGATATATATAGTTATAAGTAAAAATATTATACTGTGACGTATAGTGTGTTAATAAATACCTTTTATTTAAGCACAGTGTGTAGTCTTTTGTGGTAGTAAGGCACTGCAGCAATAGCCGCAGGTAGTACAGTGTAGAGTAAGGCAATCAGTAGTGATTTGTTGTTTATTTGGGCATAATTTGGCGGAGTCATCACTAGACGACTCACGCCTATTTATGAATATTAATTATTGAGATTGGCATAAATAGCAATAATTAATACCCCACTTTAACATACTTAATGCTGTATTTAATGATAGTATAATTATGACATTGGGTAATCATCTTTTTGGAATTTTGTGTTTTGATATGCTTAGATGCATGTAAATGTATCCAGCTCCGTGATAATCATGATGATGTGTATTCAGTCTCCTCCTTCGATATTTATATGTATTCAGATGTATTCAGCTTTCCATTGTTGCCCTATATTGTTAATATCCCCTATGTAGACTTCGTATATCAGGTGTTTTAATGTGAATGATAGTGTCCGGTATGCCAAATGTGGTTCTGATATTCTTACAGCCTGAAGATGTTCATGCTTGATAGGCTGATACAGCGCTGTATGCCGGGTCACGGCTTGCGTTCCACTCCTCCTCCTGATGAATGCGGCGTTGCCATGATGTACTCGGCGTGCATCATCAGGCAGGAGCTCTCGGTAGTGAGTATCAGCTGCTACATTCAATTATTTCATGCCCTGAAGCTACATGGGGGATATAAATAGGGGATTATAGCCACACTTTTACTTACCTCCTGACAAAGCTGAGGCGAAACGCGCGTCAAGGTTTTCAGCCTGTCCTGTGCCTGCTGTTTCCGCCCTCCATCATGTCTTATGGTATGTTGTAACTCTCCATCAGGTGCCTACAGATGAGCTCTGTTTTGGTACATGGGGTCTCACTTATTTGAGTATTCTATATAGATATTACTCTGCTTATGTTGTCATTTGCGTATTATCAGGATCCAGTGCTTGAGACTCATCTAGTGGCTATGCACTAGAGTGATGATCACAGTTATTATATTTTAGCGGTTAGTATTGTATACCACTTTCCTGTGAATCACCCTACTGCATAATATATACACACCTGACATGTGTTCCATATTTTTGGCGGGCTACAGAGACACTGGCCGGGGGACTGCGGCATCCGGTTTTTTTTGCTGACTCTTCAAACTTTTTTTGTTATCTTTAATACCTGAATAATCATGGTCTGTTTATTATGAAATAAAGTATATATTTTTTGAATATATTGGGCATTCATTGGTTGTTTGTTTAACAACATTTTAGGTTTATACGGTTGTTTTCTCGTTTGCCCTATTTTACGGCGTTATAGTGAGGCTTCTTGTTTGGTTCTAACCAAAGATGTTGCAGTAATTTTACCATTTACAACATAGCAGAGTAATACATTTAAGGTCCCTTGCCCCACATCCTTACACACGTTCTGCAGGAGTTTTGTCACTTGATGCAGAAGTTTCTCCTCTTCCCCACAACTCCCAGAACAAGGGGAAATCACAGCCCTACATTACGTCATGCATGATCCTTTTTACAACACCAAGTTTATAAGTCCCAGTTCCTACTGGAGTCTCACACTCAGTGAGAGCCACAGGATAGTCCTTGCTATCCCCATGTATGTCCATCACACTCACTTGTTTGTCCATCACATAGTCCCCAGCTACCAAGCTGGCATGTACCAGGCTCACCTGGCTCCCTGCGTCCAACAATGCTTGAACTGGACTTCTATTCGCCACAATGTTGCACATTTTCAGCGCAGTCTCTAGTCCCGGTGTCTCAACATCTCAAGGCTCGGCACATAGTGACTGTCATTCACCATAGTTCATGGCTTCTAAGGTAGTAGGGCAATGGTCAGCAATGTGCCCAACCTCCAGGGCCTTGCTTTCCATCACACACACAATACCAGGAATGCTCTTACCCACAGACATCATGGGTTCAGCACTCCCCGGGGCCAAAGAAACATCTCCACAGCAGTGATCATACTTCTCCTGGATGTTGGGAACCTCCAACCCTTGGTTCCTGGTTACACGATCACATACAGGCTTCTCAATGCAGTGGTTACATAGTACATGTAACATAGTACATAAGGCCGAAAAAAGACATTTGTCCATCCAGTTCGGCCTCTTATCCTGCAAGTTGATCCAGAGGAAGGCAAAAAAAAACTGTGAGGTAGAAGCCAATTTTCCTCACTTTAGGGGAATAAAAATTCCATCCCGACTCCAATCAGGCATCAGAATAACTCCCTGGATCCACGACCCCTCTCTAGTATCTATAGCCTGTAATATTATTACGCTCCAGAAATACATCCAGGCCCCTCTTGAATTCCTTTATTGTACTCACCATCACCACCTCCTCAGGCAGAGAGCTCCATAGTCTCACTGCTCTTACCGTAAAGAATCCTCTTCTATGTCTGTGTACAAACCTTCTTTCCTCCAGACGCAGAGGATGTCCCCTCGTCACAGTCACCGTCCTGGGAATGAATAGATGATGGGAGTTATCTCTGTACTGACCCCTGATATATTTATACATATTAATTAGATCTCCCCTCAGTCGTCTTTTTTCTAAAGTGAATAACCCTAATTTTGATAATCTTTCAGGATACTGTAGTTGCCCCATTCCAGTTATTACTTTAGTTGCCCTCCTCTGGACCCTCTCCAGCTCTGCTATGTCTGCTTTGTTCACTGGAGCCCAGAACTGTACACAGTACTCCATGTGTGGTCTGACTAGTGATTTGTAAAGTGGTAGGACTATGTTCTTATCCTGGGCATCTATGCCCCTTTTGATGCAACCCATTATCTTATTGGCCTTGGCAGCAGCTGCCTGACACTGTTTTTTGCAGCTTAGTTTGCTGTTTATTAAAATTCCTAGATCTTTTTCCATGTCAGTGTTACCGAGTGTTTTACCAATTAGTATGTACGGGTGACTTGCATTATTCCTTCCCATGTGCATAACTTTACATTTGTCAGTGTTAAACCTCATCTGCCACTTATCTGCCCAAGCCTCCAATCTATCCAGATCCCTCTGTAGTAGTATACTGTCCTCTGTAGTATATATACAGTATACTGTACTCTGTAGTATATATACAATATACTGTCCTCATCAGTGTTAATTACTTTACACAGTTTAGTGTCATCTGCGAAAATTGATATTTTACTGTGCAAGCCTTCTACAAGATCATTAATAAATATATTGAAGAGAATAGGGCCCAATACTGACCCCTGAGGTACCCCACTAGTGACAGTGACCCCTCCAGTACTGACCCCTGAGGTACTCCACTAGTGACAGTGACCCAATCTGAGTATTTACCATTAATAACCACCCTCTGTTTTCTATCATTGAGCCAGTTACTTACCCACTTACAGACGTTTTCTCCCAGTCCGAGCATTCTCATTTTATATACTAACCTTTTATGTGGTACTGTGTCAAATGCTTTGGAGAAGTCCAGATACACGACATCCATTGATTCGCCGCTGTCAAGTCTAGAACTTACCTCCTCATAGAAACTGATTAAATTTGTTTGACATGACCGATCCCTCACGAAGCCATGCTGATATGGCGTTATTTGCTTATTTCCGTTAAGATGCTCTAACATAGCATCTCTCAGAAAACCTTCAAACAGTTTACCTACAACAGATGTTAAACTTACCGGCCTATAGTTTCCAGGCTCTGTTTTTGGACCCTTTTTGAATATTGGCACCACATTTGCCATGCGCCAATCCTGTGGGACATTCCCTGTCAGTATAGAGTCTGCAAATATCAGAAATAAGGGTCTGGCTATGACATTACTTAATTCCCTTAGGATACGGGGGTGTATGCCATCCGGTCCTGGCGATTTGTCTATTTTAATCTTTTTAAGTCGCTGTTGCACTTCTTCCTGGGTCAGACAGGACACTTTTAATGGGGAATTTATTTCAACATTCTGCATGTCATCTGATTGGAGAAAAAAATATTTAACAGCTTTGCTTTCTCCTCGTCGCTCTCTGCGACTTCCCCCTCATTACTCTTTAACGGGCCGACACCTTCAGATTTATACTTTTTAACATTTATATAATTGAAGAACATTTTAGGATTAGTTTTACTCTCTTTGGCAATTAATCTCTCGGTCTCTAGTTTGGCCGCTTTTATTTGTTTTTTACATGTTCTATTTTTTTCCTTATAGTTTTTCAGTGCTTCCGTGCTCCCCTCCTGTTTTAGTGTTTTATATGCTTTCTTTTTGTCATTTATTGCTTTCTTTACAGTTCTGTTTATCCACATTGGTTTCTTTTTGTTCCTTAACCTTTTATTCCCATACGGTATGTACCTCTCACAATTAGATTTTAGGATGCTTTTAAAGATATCCCATTTTGTGGCTGTATTTTTATTTGTGAGGACTTTATCCCATTTAGTTAGGCCTATGGCCTCTCTTAGTTGGCTAAATTTAGCTTTTTTGAAGTTTGGTATTTTTGTTCCTCCCTGTAGAAACGCTCTTTTGAATGATAATTGGAAGGTTATTACTTTGTGGTCACTATTTCCCAGGTGTCCCCCAACCTGCACGTCTGTTGTTCTGTCAGGCCTATTGGTTAATACTAAGTCCAGAATGGCCGTCCCTCTAGTCGGGTCCTGAACCAGTTGGGAGAGGTAATTGTCTTTGGTTATTGCCAAGAACCTGTTTCCTTTATGAGATATACAAGTTTCAGTTTCCCAGTCTATATCTGGGTAGTTGAAGTCCCCCATAATAACCACTTCATTATGATTTGCCGCCTCGTCTATCTCGTTTAGTAGTAGATTTTCTGTGGACTCTGGTATATTGGGTGGTTTATAGTAAACTCCTATTAGTAATTTATTATTGTTTTTAGCTCCATGTATCTCTACCCCCAGTGACTCCACATGTTCATGTCCCTCACTTATATCTTCCCGGAGTGTGGGCTTTAGACAGGACTTTACATAAAGGCAGACCCCTCCCCCTCTCCGGCTTTGACGATCCTTTCTAAACAGGCTGTAACCCTGTACATTAACTGCCCAGTCATAGCTATCATCCAGCCATGTCTCAGTTATTCCCACTATGTCATAGTCCTCCTCACACATCACTAATTCCAGTTCACCAGTTTTATTAGTCAGGCTTCTGGCATTAGTATACATACATTTGAGAGGTTTATGTATATTTTTTACTCTACACCTTTCCTTCTGAACTGTTCTAGTCCCTCCTTCCGTTCCTCCCCCAGTCTCACTACCTTGCCCCCGGTCTCTATCTGCACTATCTTCCCATTCTATAACATAATTACCCTCCCCCCAGTCCCTAGTTTAAACACTCCTCCAACCTTCTAGCCATCTTCTTCCCCAACACAGCTGCCCCTTCCCCATTGAGGTGCAGCCCGTCCCTACGATAGAACCTGTAGCCGATAGAGAAATCGGCCCAGTTCTCCAGGAACCCAAACCCCTCCTTCCTACACCAGTTCTTGAGCCACTTGTTAATTTCCCTAATCTCCCGCTGCCTCTCTTGTGTGGCCCGTGGTACAGGTAGTATTTCGGAAAATACTACCTTTGAGGTCCTTGCCCTCAGCTTTTGACCTAAATCCCTGAAATCATTTTTAAGGACTCTCCACCTACCCCTAACTTTGTCATTGGTTCCGATATGGACCATGACCACTGGATCTTCTCCAGCCCCCCCCAGTAATCTGTCAACCCGATCCGCGATGTGTCGAACTCTAGCGCCAGGAAGACAGCACACTGTTCGGCGATCACGGTCTTTGTGACAGATTTCCCTATCTGTTCCCCTAATAATTGAGTCTCCCACTACCAGCACCTGTCTGGCCTGCCCTGCTCTCCTGGTCCCCTGCTTACCGGTGCTGGCATTCCCCTGACTGGCAGAGGAAGTGTCCGGCTGCGGCAGTGCCATCCCTGGACTGACATCCCCCTCATCTGCCAAACGTGCAAACTTGTTGGGGTGTGTCAGATCAGGGCTAGCCTCCCTGGCACTCTTCCCTCTACCCCGCTTTCTAACTGTTACCCAGCTAGCTACCTCACTTTCCTCAGCCTCCTCTCTGTCACCCTCCTCCTCATCTACCCCAAAGAGTGCTTGCTCGGTGAGAAGCAAACTCTTTTGCAAATTGTCAATGCCTCTCAGTGTTGCAACTTGCCCATTTAGAGACTCGATTAGCGATTCCAAACGGGTAATTTGCTCACATCTTGAACAAAGATATGCACCCTTGAACTCCTGTTCCAGGACTGCATACATCATGCAAGATGTGCACTGGACTGCATACATCATGCAAGATGTGTCCCATGGCACTGGTTGCCATGGGAAACGCCTTGGCCTTGAATCCAGTCTTCTTTACCAGCAGCCCACCCAATCCTGTCACTCTGCTGAAGACTTCTCCTCAGATTATTGATCTGCACAATTTGAAGCACTTTCTCCATTCCACAATTGCCCAAAAAAAGGGAAGTCTCTGCCCAGCACAAATTCTACCTCCAGGGTCTCACCTTTCAAGAGCTTCCACTGTACAGAGCCATAGTCGGTTACAAAGGTCAGAGACATCGTGGTATCTCTCTCTGGCCCCTTATCCAGGAGGCTCAGTATCTCTGGTATAACCCAAGATACTTGTTGGCGGGAATGTAGAATGACCCCAGCGGGATTCCCCCTATCACCAATTTGCAGGATATTTCACACACTTTGTCAGATCTCCTGATCCAACGATCCTCCATTGCACAGTCATCCAGATGGCACCACTCCCAGCAATACTTTGTTGCACCTCATGGGCTCCACCAGGCCGCAGCAACTTCCACATAGGATTTCATAGTGACCAAAAAAAAATAATGTTTTCTCCACAGGTCACTCTCTTTTACTTGGGCTTCCGGCCCTTTAAATCACTGCAAGATTTCCTTGCGGTGTCCAGCTTTATCCAGACATTGGGCTTCCGGCCCTTCAACCTTCAGCAGCACATGCTCTTTTGTCATGCCCTCGCACCCTAGCAACACTTTGCCTTTTAGCATCGAAAAGCCCGCATCCTCCACCATATGTAAGGGATCACTCTCTCAGGGGTCAGCAATGACAGACGTCTCATCAAAAAGGGTTTTTTTCAGCTCAAACGGGGCTTTATTTGTGACACGGCACATCACACTTCCAAGTTTGGCGTCACTCAGCACAATGTAGTCGCAGCTTCACCTCACAATGTGTTACATCAACGCAAACCAACAAACCCCTGCCCAGCTCGATATTCACAAGTGATTATCGGACCTGACCTCACCTCAGACCCAATGATCGTGGGACAAACAGCAAATCATAACATACATCTCCTCTAATAGGTTCCTGCACCGTTCTAGGAGACACTTATCTTCCCTCTTCATCTTTGAGGCCTGTCACTGCCTCACATTTGTTACAAACTTATTTGCTCATCTCTAGTATGTATGGTATGTAAATCTTGTGTGCAATGAGTGACAGGTGAGCGGGCAGGGGCATTAATGGGAACCTATTAGTATAGAGTAAAGAAAGTCCCTTTCTCCCAATGGCATCTACTGACCTGAGCACAGCTGCATGTGCAGTACCCCAGAATAGGATTCTTGCAAAACTGTTTATTGTTATGTAATGTTACTTGGCTCTATGTAACAGTCTGATGTATAGGATTGTACCTGTAGTTTTGTATAGATAAGTCAGGGTTAACAATCCTGACTACCCTTATAGGAGGCTAAGAGATGGACCTAGATCCACCCCTAGTTCAGTCTAGTATTAGCTGAAGAGAGACCAGCTACATGTGCACACTCTGTAGGAAACTAGACCTGAGACCCAGAGAAGCACTATCTCTAAGAAACCTGTTCAAGTAAAACGTCTCTACTTTATAGTAGAAAAGGATAGAACTAGAAGGCTCAGAATCTCCACAGCAGAGCACTGGGGTCAGTCAGTAAGGTGTTTGCTGTTTAAGGCTGATGGAGACTTTACTGCAGTGAGAGGAACATGTTTGGCAATAACCTTGTTGTCAGCCTTGGATTCTGCAGAGAGAGAGGCTTTGGAAAGACAGAGGGAAGGAGTACTACAACCCCCTTCATTGTTTATATCCATACATTGCTATGAAGGAAGATTTGCACTATGAATTGTTTGGAACAGATTTTTTTTCTTATACCATTGGATGTACTACAACTCCCATTCTGCAATTTAGTAAAAAGAGACATATTTTATACAACTGGCCTGGTCACTGACTCCAGCACCATTCGCCGGCAGCAGCACCTACAGTACATCTCCCGCCTTGCACCCGCACCGCACTCATAACATCAAGGGCACCCCGACTACCATCAGACAGGAGCCCCAGCATTAGGGGGTGCCCCAAGAAAAGGTGCTCATTCCTATCACTGCCAGCCCTAGGGAACATTGGTGTGAAGACTGCCACTGAGATTTACAGGAATAGCTGTTGCTACAACCACTACAACTCCCATTCTCTGCTCAGCTGCTCCCAGGCCGCAGCACCACACATTTCCTTGGTTCAAATCTGCCCGGTCATTTATAGGTTTCTGCTCTTTTCCAGGAACAGAAAAAGGAAAATAACAACAGTGTCTCATCCATCACATGATGGACACCAATGACTGTGACGGGGTCTGGGGGTTTCGGTCACGGTGGTCATAATAATTAAAGGCTTCTTATAGAGATGTTGTAAATCCGGCCTTGACGTTGCAGTGATGTTGATGTCTGTACCTGCCGTTTCCTCCCTTACATATTCAATGCACTGTGCAGACTGGGGGGGAGGGGATGTCATGTCTGAATCTGAGCGCCACTGCTAATAGGACCACTGAGCCCAATCTATAGATTCCCTTGCAACTCTATTAAGGGGTTATTAACGTTTATTCACAAAAATGTCCGCAATAAAAAGAAACTATTTCCCTCACGTAATGGTTTCATTTTATAAAAATGTTTAAAAAAAATCACCATGTATGTGGTGAGTGCATGTATGAGCTAATCCATGTATGTGGTTAGTGTGTGCATGTATGGGATGAGTGTGTATATCAGTGCCTCCATGTATGTGAACTCTCAGTGCAGCAGAAAATAAAGTTATGGCTCTCTATATGTGGTGATACAAAACTTAAAATATCCTGAGGGCAGTAATTCTAAAAAAAAACTTGGTCTCTAAAGGGTTAATATTACAATTTTTCTAACATGTTTTCTTTCTTTTCAGATTTATATCATATACTGGAACTGGACCTGCTCTGATGATGAATGGGACCATTTGTAACTCCTCTAATAATGACAGCTGTGGAGACTATAATAACAATGACATCTCGCTTGATGACCCTTATGATTACTATTTTGTGTTCCTGTGTTTTTTTTTTTTACTGGGAACCATAGGAAATGGTCTGGTCATCTGGTTCTGCCTCTTCAGGATGGAGAAGACCGTCAATGTGATCTGGTTCCTCAACCTGGCGATAGCTGATTTTATATTTGCCCTGTTTCTTGCTTTCATTATTGTAGACTTAGTATTTCTGAATGACGGGCCACTTAGTGACTCGACCCTGATCACCTCGTTTGTAATCTATCTCAATATGGTGGTCAGTGTCCTCCAGCTCGCAGTCATCAGTGTAGACCGCTGTATCTGTGTCGTATTTCCGGTTTGGTGTCGCAATCACCGGACCAGAAGATTGGCTCTAATTGTTGTCCTGGTCATTTGGATTTTTTCTATTTCTTCACAAATAATTGATTTCTTTGTATTGGATGACAATTATGACGGGAGTCCTATTGTAAGGTTTCTCTTTCTCTTCCTTCTTCCGTTCATTGTTATCGTCTCATCTTACACAATCCTTATCTTGCGCATCAAAGATAAAAACATCATCAAATCTTCCAGGCCTTTTAAGATCATCGTAGCCGTGGTCATCACTTTCTTCATTTATTGGTTCCCTTATTATTTGTTTGACCTTTTGGATATAATTCTACGTACAAACATCAATGTCTATGAAGCTGGAATAAAAATGAGTTCATGTCTGATGTATTTTAATTGTTGCATTAACCCCATTCTCTACGTCTTCATTGGTCAGGATTTCAAACAAAAATGTTGTGGCTCTTTCCAGGCTGTATTTGAGAAGGCCTTCAGAGAAGACATGGGCCAGATGAATTTCATGGAAAACTAAAAGTGCAGCTTCTCTGGTCTTCTGCTGATACCGACCAATACGAGTGTTATATAACCATGTAAATGAGGTGTCTCATCAAGATACCTCCTGTCCTTATGGCATATACAGGTGAAACTCGAAAAATTAGAATATTGTGCAAAAGTTCATTTATTTCAGTAATGCAACTTAAAAGGTGAAACTAACATATGAGATAGACTCATTACATGCAAAGCGAGATATTTCAAGCCTTTATTTGTTATAATTTGGATGATTATGGCTTACAGCTTATGAAAACCCCAAATTCACAATCTCAGAAAATTAGAATATTGCGAAAAGGTTCAATATTCTAGGCACAAAGTGTCACCCTCTAGTCAGCTAATTAATCCATAACACCTGCAAGGGGTTCCTAAGCCTTTACATTGTCTCTCAGTCTGGTTCAGTAGGAATCACAATCATGGGAAAGACTGCTGACCTGATGGTTTTGCAGAAAACCTTCATTGACACCTCCATCAGGAGGGAAAGCCTCAAAAGGTAATTGCAAAATAAGTTGGATTGTTCCCAAAATGCTGTATCAAAGCACATTAATAGAAAGTTATGTGGAAGAGACAAGTGTGGAAGAAAAAGGTGCACAAGCAGCAGGGATGACCGCAGCCTGGAGAGAATTGTCAGGAAAAGGCCATTCAAAAGTGTTGGGGACTTTCACAAGGAGTGGACTGAGGCTGGAGTTAGTGCATCAAGAGCCAACACACATAGATGGATCCTGGACATGGGCTTCAGATGTTGTATTCCTCTTGTCAAGCCTCTCCTGAACAACAAACAACGTCAGAAGCGTCTTACCTGGGCTGAAGAAAAAAATGGACTGGTCTGTTGCTCAGTGGTCCAAAGTCCTGTTTTCTAATGAGAGCAACTTTTGCATTTCATTTGGAAACCAAGGACCCAGGGTCTGGAGAAAGAATGGAGAGGCACACAATGTGAAGTCCAGTGGGAAGTTTCCACAGTCTGTGTTGATTTGTGGAGCCATGTCATCTGCTGGTGTTGGTCCACTGTGCTTCATTAAGTCCAGAGTCAACGCAGCCATCTACCAGGAGATTTTCGAGCACTTCATGCTTCCTTCTGCAGACAAACTTCATAGAGATGGTGACTTAATTTTCCAGCAGGACTTGGCACCTGCCCACACTGCCAAAAGTAACAAAACCTGGTCCAATGATTAACCTGCTTGATAGGCCAGAAAACTCGCCTGACCTAAACCCCATATAGAATATATAGGGCATTGCCAAGAGAAAGACGAGAGACATGAGACTGAACAATGCAGAAGAGCTGAAGACGGCTATTGAAGCATCCTCATCTTCCATAACACCTCAGCAGTGCCATAGGCTGATAGCATCCATGCCACACCGCATTGAGGCAGTAATTGATGCAAAAGGGGCCCAAACCAAGTACATATGCATGATTATACTTTTCAGAGGTCCTACATTTTTCTATTTAACATCCTTTTTTTATTGATTTCATGTAATATTCTAATTTTATGAGATTGAGACTTTGGGGTTTCATAAGCAGTAAGCCATAACCATCCAAACTATAACAAATAAAGGCTTGAAATATCTCACGTTGCCTGTAATGAGTCTCATATATTAGTTTCACCTTTTAAGTTGCATTACTGAAGTAAATGAACTTTTGTACAATATTCTAATTTTTCAAGTTTCACCTGTAGATATCATAGATTGGGGGTCCATGGGTATGTAAGAGCAACTCCCACTTTGACTGACTCTTATTAGATGACCACCCTTTCCATTGCATCGATGTAATACTAGAGTCCTCTAGTTGCTGCTGCAGGGGAAATATATGACCAGTTGAACCAGATCCCCGGAGATCAGCTGATTGTCAGGTTCCTTTTTTGCGCTCAGATAAATGGTTACTTATGTTAGACAATCCCTTTAACAGTACTGTGAAGCTTCTCCAAAAGACCCTCCCTGTGAGACAGCCACCCTCCATCTGGAATATATATTTTTGTCTTCTGTGTCAATTGGCTTTTTCTTTGAGAGGATCACCACTCTAGAAGACCATCTTCACTGAAATGTTGGGTTTTTGTCCCAAGGGGTTTCTGAATTCTATTTTTCGCCGTAGACTGTATTCACACTTGTGGTGGTGGCTCTATTTGTTTAAGGTCATAAAATTTTATGGCAGGAATAGTCGTGCATGTCGTCAAATTGATGGAAATCTCAACTGATCCACCGATGGACCTCATTATACTTCTATATTGTGTCGGGAGCTGTTGAGATTTCTCCAATCTGGTTTCTTTAATGACTTTGCATGTGAACAGCAGCTTATTTTTTCTTTTCATGATGACTGAACACAGATCTTCTTGAAATGCTCTTGTCGCCATTGTACAGCATTAAAAGGGTATTCTGGTTGTTACAAATTGTCCCCTATCCACAAAATAGGGGTCGATTATTAGATCGGCAGGGGTCCTACTGCTGGGAGCCCCATTTATCATGTGAACGGGGGCCCCGTACCCCTTGCAGCCCCCTGAAAAAAACTGAGTGGCCAGTCTTACATGCGCAGGGCTGCTCCATACATTTCTATGGGAGTTTCGAAGATAGCTGAGAAATCTTTTGAGTGGCCATGTATGTGCTATCGGGTGGTCTGTTTTTTTTTCAGGGGAGCTGCAGGGGTATGGGAGCTGCAGGGGTATGGGGCCGCTGCTCTCATGGTCCTACCACTGGGACCCCCACCGATCTAATAGCCCTATCCTGTGGATAAGGGATAACTTGTAACAACCACAATACCCCATTAATGATACATAAACCGAGCTAAGAACACCGCTGTGTAACATACAGACTGATATCACATTTCTCGGAATCTTCTGTTATAAATTCTCAATGTGTCATTTGTATTGTTTGAGTTTCTTTCCTCATCGCACCTCTTGTGGTGTGATCTGTGTATGATATACATTCTCTGGTTTTGGCTCATTGTAAACTGTCTGTCAGATAAAATACGAATGACATAGCAGTGCTGGTGTTCTGAAGGTGTCTCCTAAATGAAATTTATAAAAGTTGTTCGGAATTTTTTTCTGGAAAATAGCATCACCCTTGTCTATGCTGCAACTCATCCCCATTCACTTGAGTGCCCCTGTTTCAGATAGGCCCTTTAGGGTCCATTCACACATTCGTAAGTGTTCTGCGGATCCACAAATCACGGACACTGGCAATGTGCATTCTGCAATTTGTGGACCACACATCGCTGGCACTATAATAGAAAATGCCCAATCTTGTCCGCAATTGTAGACAAGAATAGGACATGTTCTATTTTT
The DNA here is from genome assembly GCF_014858855.1 of Bufo gargarizans. Lineage (NCBI taxonomy): Eukaryota > Metazoa > Chordata > Amphibia > Anura > Bufonidae > Bufo > Bufo gargarizans. The sequence goes on along the minus strand of NC_058081.1, from coordinate 723,749,730 downwards.
TTGCGGAAACGGAAGCACGTATGCGGAAGTGCGGATCCGCAAATGCGGATGCGTGAATCACATTCCGCCCCCATTGAAAATAAATGGGTCTGCACCTGTTCCGCAAAATTGCAGAATGGATGCAGACCTAATTTGTGGACGTGTGAATGGACCCTTAAAGGTTGTTCCATATGGACACTTTTCTTAGAATAGGCCTGACTTCTCTAACTCCCAGTTATCAGCCGTCATCACCAGTGGAAGCTCTGTAGCACCACTTCTGCTGCTTTCACCCCCATATCATAAATGGTCCTGCTGAATCCTCCAAAACATGAGCTCCTCCTTACTAAACTCTTTGAAATCGAGAATAACTACCAGGACTGGTGGTGGGTGTGGGAGAGAGGACCTGACAACTGTTTAGGGCCTAAATCGTTAAGAGGGTCCAGAGACAATTAACATTTGACCTGGTTCCCCTGTAGCTGAAGAACTTTTCTGGCTGTCACTACTTACATGTAAAAGTTGAACACAGTCCTCACATTGTTAAAACAGTAAACAGCTGGCTCAGCTGGGCCTGAGCTTTGAACGATGCGAACTGTGCAACTTCCTGAAGGGGGTGTGGAACCTGCGAGGTCTCTGCTCCTGTGACTGTAGAGGAGTCCTGTGCACACACCGAGGAGACCGGAGCAGAGGCAGCAAAAGACTAACAGGAAGCTCCACTCACAACCCAACCCTGGAGGAGACCTGTAGAATGGAGGAGAGGGTAAGTGTCGAAGCAATACCTGTCCCTACAGTAAATGATGTGTGTATATGTTTATACTGTATACCTGTATGTATGTGTGTGTGTTTATACAGTAGGTATATCTCACTGAGAGACTAAAGGTCCCTTTACATGCCTGATGTAACAAGCGATTGTTGGACTGGTGCAGTGGAAGAGACACATTTACATACAGTGATCTCCTCCACAGTATGGGGAGCAATGAACACTAATGTCATCGCTCGTCCCCATACAGAAGCATTCCTTCCTGACAATCGCCTGCTTTACATCTCCATGCAGTGATCTCCTCCACAGTATAGGGAGCAGTAATCACTAATGCCATCACTCATCCGTATATACAGAAGCGTTTCTTCCTGATATTCTCCTGCTCGTCAGTGGAGGAGACACATTTGCATACAACAGTCTTGTCCACAATATGGGGAGCAGTGATCACTAATGCCATCGCTCATCTCCATATGCAGTACCCCAGAGTGGGCACTACAATTCCTACACCCTGCTATTGTCTCTAATGGCTAACAAATAATATCATCTGTGTGTTTATTTCATGTCCTCTTATACTGTGCATTTATAATATTGCTATGTAACTGTTATGTATTGTATCTCATGCACTGTGCATGGTTATCCAGCAGGTGGCAGTGTATATGGCAGAGAATGACATTTAGATAGAATGGGACTTACTATTCCATTCCCCTTCCTTTTGGACAGAAGTGGGCTAGTCCTGCTTCCTACCAAGGGAGAAGTTGCAGGAAGCTATCTTTAGTTGAAAGTAGAGTTGAGATGGAGTGGAATTGAGAGTTGGATAGAGAAGAGACAAGGTGCAGTGAGAGGAGCTCCCCCCTCCTGCAGCAGGAGTCTTCCAGGGAAAGCAGCTCATAGAGCATCACCGACTCCTTGCAGTATATAGACTAAGTATTACAAGGGGGTGCCACCACCAGACATCTGAGAAGCTCTGACAGACGTCATTCAGAACCTCCTCCTTGAGGTTCCTTTTGTTTTGCTTTCATTTTCTCATCTCGTTAGCCTCTCTCAGCTGTCACGAAGTTGCACTGATTGCATCCCTTTAAATCCCTCCCCATACTGCATCACTTTGCAGTTTATATTCCTTCCTGGAGTGTGTGCATGCTGATCCTACTTCTGAGTCTTCTACAGATGAGTTTTGTTCGTTCATTTGTGTTTTCCTGTTTGCTGGATCCCAGGTGACCCTGACTCCCTCCGTATCAAGTGTAGGAAGCCGGTGGTCGTGTCCCCTCACTATTATAGGGTGTTCAGGTGTTATACAGTCGAGGTACGAGGATATGCGATCATCTACCATTGGGATTAGAGCCAGGTCTGATGCAGGGCTTTCCCTTTTGTTCCTTAGTTTTGGATCCAGTCAGTCGGATCTTCATTTTGTGTCTTCTAGTTTCCTGTACACCTTCCGTGACATTATAAACCGCCAAAACCGTCTCAAGCATGGATCCGGTTTCACTTTTGACTGAACGCATGCAGGGTCTTTCATTGGAGGTAGCAGATCTCCGTAAGACTCTTTCTCAGTTTCAGGTGACCGGTTCAGCTTGCGTTCATGGAGTTTGTTCTGAGCCTAAGATATCGCTCCCGGATACGTTCTCCGGGGGTAGTGAGAATTTTGTTAGTTTTAGAGAGGCTTGCAAACTCAATTTTCACCTACTTCCTTATTCCTCTGGTGATGAGGAACGGAGGGTGGGGATCATCATCTCGCTGCTCAGGGATAACGCGCAGTCCTGGGCCTTTTCGCTGCCGGTGGGGGCACGGCCCCTCCGTTCAGTGGATGATTTTTTTTTAGCCCTGGGTCAGATATATGATGATCCGGATCGTATTGCTCTGGCTGAGTCTAGACTACGTCTTTCATGTGAGGGTAAACAATCCGCAGAGATATACTGCTCAGAATTTCAGAGATGGGCAGCTGATACTGGTTGGAATGATGCTGCACTCCGAAGTCAATTTTGCCATGGTCTTTCAGAGGGATTGAAAGATGCATTTGCCTTTCATGAGAGACCTACCTCCTTGGACTCTGCCACGTCTCGGGCCGTTCGTATTGACAGGTGTCTTAGAGAGAGGAGAGATCACTCCTTCCTGTCATACTCAGTCCAAGGACAGTACGGCGGTCTCATTCAGTGCACAGGGGTCTCAGTCGCTCTCAATCCCTTCTGAGCAGGGGACCATGTAGCTGGGTTTGCTTGCCTCTGACAATAGAGGATTCAGCTCTCATGGGAAGGTTTGTTTCTGTTGTGCCAAGCTGCCTTAATCTTGTTTATACAATCTCTCCCAACCCGAAAGGGTCGCTATGCGTGCTTAAACCTCTGAGAGTCTGAGAAAGGGACACATACGACCCTCGAAGTCACCTGTTGCCGCTGGTTTTTTCTTTGTTAAGAAAAAAGATGGTTCTTTAAGACCATGTCTGGATTTCAGGGAGCTGAACAGTATCACAATTCGCGACTAGAGTTGAGCGAACACCTGGATGTTCGGGTTCGAGAAGTTCGGCCGAACATCCCGGAAATGTTCGGGTTCGGGATCCGAACCCGATCCGAACTTCGTCCCGAACCCGAACCCCATTGAAGTCAATGGGGACCCGAACTTTTCGGCACTAAAAAGGCTGTAAAACAGCCCAGGAAAGAGCTAGAGGGCTGCAAAAGGCAGCAACATGTAGGTAAATCCCCTGCAAACAAATGTGGATAGGGAAATGAATTAAAATAAAAATTAAATAAATAAAAATTAACCAAAATCAATTGGAGAGAGGTTCCATAGCAGAGAATCTGGCTTCCCGTCACCCACCACTGGAACAGTCCATTCTCAGATATTTAGGCCCCGGCACCCAGGCAGAGGAGAGAGGTCCCGTAACAGAGAATCTGTCTTCATGTCAGCAGAGAATCAGTCTGCATGTCATAGCAGAGAATGAGGCTTCACGTCAGCCACCACTGCAACAGTCCATTGGCATATATTTAGGCCCAGCACCCAGGCAGAGGAGGGAGGTCCCGTAACAGAGAATCTGGCTTCATGTCAGCAGAGAATCAGTCTTCATATCATAGCAGAGAATCAGGCTTCACGTCACCCACCACTGTAAGAGTCAATTTTCATAAATTTAGGCCCAGAACCCAGGCAGAGGAGAAAGGTCCCGTAACAGACAATCTGGCTTCATGTCAGCAGAGAATCAGTCTTCATATCATAGCAGAGAATCAGGCTTCACGTCACCCACCACTGTAAGAGTCAATTTTCATAAATTTAGGCCCAGAACCCAGGCAGAGGAGAAAGGTCCCGTAACAGACAATCTGGCTTCATGTCAGCAGAGAATCAGTCTTCATATCATAGCAGAGAATCAGGCTTCACGTCACCCACCACTGCAACAGTCCATTGGCATATATTTAGGCCTAGCACACAGGCAGAGCAGAGAGGTCCCGTAACAGACAATCTGGCTTCATGACAGCAGAGAATCAGTCTGCATGTCATAGCAGAGAATCAGGCTTCACGTCAGCCACCACTGCAACAGTCCATTGTCATAAATTTAGGCCCAGCACCCAGGCAGAGGAGAGAGGTCCCGTAACAGAGAATCTGGCTTCATGTCAGCAGAGAATCAGTCTTCATATCATAGCAGAGAATCAGGCTTCACGTCACCCACCACTGTAAGAGTCAATTTTCATAAATTTAGGCCCAGAACCCAGGCAGAGGAGAAAGGTCCCGTAACAGACAATCTGGCTTCATGTCAGCAGAGAATCAGTCTTCATATCATAGCAGAGAATCAGGCTTCACGTCACCCACCACTGTAAGAGTCAATTTTCATAAATTTAGGCCCAGAACCCAGGCAGAGGAGAAAGGTCCCGTAACAGACAATCTGGCTTCATGTCAGCAGAGAATCAGTCTTCATATCATAGCAGAGAATCAGGCTTCACGTCACCCACCACTGCAACAGTCCATTGGCATATATTTAGGCCTAGCACACAGGCAGAGCAGAGAGGTCCCGTAACAGACAATCTGGCTTCATGACAGCAGAGAATCAGTCTGCATGTCATAGCAGAGAATCAGGCTTCACGTCAGCCACCACTGCAACAGTCCATTGTCATAAATTTAGGCCCAGCACCCAGGCAGAGGAGAGAGGTCCCGTAACAGAGAATCTGGCTTCATGTCAGCAGAGAATCAGTCTTCATATCATAGCAGAGAATCAGGCTTCACGTCACCCACCACTGTAAGAGTCAATTTTCATAAATTTAGGCCCAGAACCCAGGCAGAGGAGAAAGGTCCCGTAACAGACAATCTGGCTTCATGTCAGCAGAGAATCAGTCTTCATATCATAGCAGAGAATCAGGCTTCACGTCACCCACCACTGTAAGAGTCAATTTTCATAAATTTAGGCCCAGAACCCAGGCAGAGGAGAAAGGTCCCGTAACAGACAATCTGGCTTCATGTCAGCAGAGAATCAGTCTTCATATCATAGCAGAGAATCAGGCTTCACGTCACCCACCACTGCAACAGTCCATTGGCATATATTTAGGCCTAGCACACAGGCAGAGCAGAGAGGTCCCGTAACAGACAATCTGGCTTCATGACAGCAGAGAATCAGTCTGCATGTCATAGCAGAGAATCAGGCTTCACGTCAGCCACCACTGCAACAGTCCATTGTCATAAATTTAGGCCCAGCACCCAGGCAGAGGAGAGAGGTCCCGTAACAGAGAATCTGGCTTCATGTCAGCAGAGAATCAGTCTTCATATCATAGCAGAGAATCAGGCTTCACGTCACCCACCACTGTAAGAGTCAATTTTCATAAAATTAGGCCCAGAACCCAGGCAGAGGAGAAAGGTCCCGTAACAGACAATCTGGCTTCATGTCAGCAGAGAATCAGTCTTCATATCATAGCAGAGAATCAGGCTTCACGTCACCCACCACTGTAAGAGTCAATTTTCATAAATTTAGGCCCAGAACCCAGGCAGAGGAGAAAGGTCCCGTAACAGACAATCTGGCTTCATGTCAGCAGAGAATCAGTCTTCATATCATAGCAGAGAATCAGGCTTCACGTCACCCACCACTGCAACAGTCCATTGGCATATATTTAGGCCTAGCACACAGGCAGAGCAGAGAGGTCCCGTAACAGACAATCTGGCTTCATGACAGCAGAGAATCAGTCTGCATGTCATAGCAGAGAATCAGGCTTCACGTCAGCCACCACTGCAACAGTCCATTGTCATAAATTTAGGCCCAGCACCCAGGCAGAGGAGAGAGGTCCCGTAACAGAGAATCTGGCTTCATGTCAGCAGAGAATCAGTCTTCATATCATAGCAGAGAATCAGGCTTCACGTCACCCACCACTGTAAGAGTCAATTTTCATAAATTTAGGCCCAGAACCCAGGCAGAGGAGAAAGGTCCCGTAACAGACAATCTGGCTTCATGTCAGCAGAGAATCAGTCTTCATATCATAGCAGAGAATCAGGCTTCACGTCACCCACCACTGTAAGAGTCAATTTTCATAAATTTAGGCCCAGAACCCAGGCAGAGGAGAAAGGTCCCGTAACAGACAATCTGGCTTCATGTCAGCAGAGAATCAGTCTTCATATCATAGCAGAGAATCAGGCTTCACGTCACCCACCACTGCAACAGTCCATTGGCATATATTTAGGCCTAGCACACAGGCAGAGCAGAGAGGTCCCGTAACAGACAATCTGGCTTCATGACAGCAGAGAATCAGTCTGCATGTCATAGCAGAGAATCAGGCTTCACGTCAGCCACCACTGCAACAGTCCATTGTCATAAATTTAGGCCCAGCACCCAGGCAGAGGAGAGAGGTCCCGTAACAGAGAATCTGGCTTCATGTCAGCAGAGAATCAGTCTTCATATCATAGCAGAGAATCAGGCTTCACGTCACCCACCACTGTAAGAGTCAATTTTCATAAATTTAGGCCCAGAACCCAGGCAGAGGAGAAAGGTCCCGTAACAGACAATCTGGCTTCATGTCAGCAGAGAATCAGTCTTCATATCATAGCAGAGAATCAGGCTTCACGTCACCCACCACTGTAAGAGTCAATTTTCATAAATTTAGGCCCAGAACCCAGGCAGAGGAGAAAGGTCCCGTAACAGACAATCTGGCTTCATGTCAGCAGAGAATCAGTCTTCATATCATAGCAGAGAATCAGGCTTCACGTCACCCACCACTGCAACAGTCCATTGGCATATATTTAGGCCTAGCACACAGGCAGAGCAGAGAGGTCCCGTAACAGACAATCTGGCTTCATGACAGCAGAGAATCAGTCTGCATGTCATAGCAGAGAATCAGGCTTCACGTCAGCCACCACTGCAACAGTCCATTGTCATAAATTTAGGCCCAGCACCCAGGCAGAGGAGAGAGGTCCCGTAACAGAGAATCTGGCTTCATGTCAGCAGAGAATCAGTCTTCATATCATAGCAGAGAATCAGGCTTCACGTCACCCACCACTGTAAGAGTCAATTTTCATAAATTTAGGCCCAGAACCCAGGCAGAGGAGAAAGGTCCCGTAACAGACAATCTGGCTTCATGTCAGCAGAGAATCAGTCTTCATATCATAGCAGAGAATCAGGCTTCACGTCACCCACCACTGTAAGAGTCAATTTTCATAAATTTAGGCCCAGAACCCAGGCAGAGGAGAAAGGTCCCGTAACAGACAATCTGGCTTCATGTCAGCAGAGAATCAGTCTTCATATCATAGCAGAGAATCAGGCTTCACGTCACCCACCACTGCAACAGTCCATTGGCATATATTTAGGCCTAGCACACAGGCAGAGCAGAGAGGTCCCGTAACAGACAATCTGGCTTCATGACAGCAGAGAATCAGTCTGCATGTCATAGCAGAGAATCAGGCTTCACGTCAGCCACCACTGCAACAGTCCATTGTCATAAATTTAGGCCCAGCACCCAGGCAGAGGAGAGAGGTCCCGTAACAGAGAATCTGGCTTCATGTCAGCAGAGAATCAGTCTTCATATCATAGCAGAGAATCAGGCTTCACGTCACCCACCACTGTAAGAGTCAATTTTCATAAATTAGGCCCAGAACCCAGGCAGAGGAGAAAGGTCCCGTAACAGACAATCTGGCTTCATGTCAGCAGAGAATCAGTCTTCATATCATAGCAGAGAATCAGGCTTCACGTCACCCACCACTGTAAGAGTCAATTTTCATAAATTTAGGCCCAGAACCCAGGCAGAGGAGAAAGGTCCCGTAACAGACAATCTGGCTTCATGTCAGCAGAGAATCAGTCTTCATATCATAGCAGAGAATCAGGCTTCACGTCACCCACCACTGCAACAGTCCATTGGCATATATTTAGGCCCTAGCACACAGGCAGAGCAGAGAGGTCCCGTAACAGACAATCTGGCTTCATGACAGCAGAGAATCAGTCTGCATGTCATAGCAGAGAATCAGGCTTCACGTCAGCCACCACTGCAACAGTCCATTGTCATAAATTTAGGCCCAGCACCCAGGCAGAGGAGAGAGGTCCCGTAACAGAGAATCTGGCTTCATGTCAGCAGAGAATCAGTCTTCATATCATAGCAGAGAATCAGGCTTCACGTCACCCACCACTGTAAGAGTCAATTTTCATAAATTTAGGCCCAGAACCCAGGCAGAGGAGAAAGGTCCCGTAACAGACAATCTGGCTTCATGTCAGCAGAGAATCAGTCTTCATATCATAGCAGAGAATCAGGCTTCACGTCACCCACCACTGTAAGAGTCAATTTTCATAAATTTAGGCCCAGAACCCAGGCAGAGGAGAAAGGTCCCGTAACAGACAATCTGGCTTCATGTCAGCAGAGAATCAGTCTTCATATCATAGCAGAGAATCAGGCTTCACGTCACCCACCACTGCAACAGTCCATTGGCATATATTTAGGCCTAGCACACAGGCAGAGCAGAGAGGTCCCGTAACAGACAATCTGGCTTCATGTCAGCAGAGAATCAGTCTGCATGTCATAGCAGAGAATCAGGCTTCACGTCAGCCACCACTGCAACAGTCCATTGTCATAAATTTAGGCCCAGCACCCAGGCAGAGGAGAGAGGTCCCGTAACAGAGAATCTGGCTTCATGTCAGCAGAGAATCAGTCTTCATATCATAGCAGAGAATCAGGCTTCACGTCACCCACCACTGTAAGAGTCAATTTTCATAAATTTAGGCCCAGAACCCAGGCAGAGGAGAAAGGTCCCGTAACAGACAATCTGGCTTCATGTCAGCAGAGAATCAGTCTTCATATCATAGCAGAGAATCAGGCTTCACGTCACCCACCACTGTAAGAGTCAATTTTCATAAATTTAGGCCCAGAACCCAGGCAGAGGAGAAAGGTCCCGTAACAGACAATCTGGCTTCATGTCAGCAGAGAATCAGTCTTCATATCATAGCAGAGAATCAGGCTTCACGTCACCCACCACTGCAACAGTCCATTGGCATATATTTAGGCCTAGCACACAGGCAGAGCAGAGAGGTCCCGTAACAGACAATCTGGCTTCATGACAGCAGAGAATCAGTCTGCATGTCATAGCAGAGAATCAGGCTTCACGTCAGCCACCACTGCAACAGTCCATTGTCATAAATTTAGGCCCAGCACCCAGGCAGAGGAGAGAGGTCCCGTAACAGAGAATCTGGCTTCATGTCAGCAGAGAATCAGTCTTCATATCATAGCAGAGAATCAGGCTTCACGTCACCCACCACTGTAAGAGTCAATTTTCATAAATTTAGGCCCAGAACCCAGGCAGAGGAGAAAGGTCCCGTAACAGACAATCTGGCTTCATGTCAGCAGAGAATCAGTCTTCATATCATAGCAGAGAATCAGGCTTCACGTCACCCACCACTGTAAGAGTCAATTTTCATAAATTTAGGCCCAGAACCCAGGCAGAGGAGAAAGGTCCCGTAACAGACAATCTGGCTTCATGTCAGCAGAGAATCAGTCTTCATATCATAGCAGAGAATCAGGCTTCACGTCACCCACCACTGCAACAGTCCATTGGCATATATTTAGGCCTAGCACACAGGCAGAGCAGAGAGGTCCCGTAACAGACAATCTGGCTTCATGACAGCAGAGAATCAGTCTGCATGTCATAGCAGAGAATCAGGCTTCACGTCAGCCACCACTGCAACAGTCCATTGTCATAAATTTAGGCCCAGCACCCAGGCAGAGGAGAGAGGTCCCGTAACAGACAATCTGGCTTCATGTCAGCAGAGAATTAGTCTGCATGTCATAGCAGAGAATCAGGCTTCATGTCAGCCACCACTGCAACAGTCCATTGGCATATATTTAGGCCTAGCACACAGGCAGAGGAGAGGTTCATTCAACTTTGGGTAGCATCGCAATATAATGGTAAAATGAAAATAAAAATAGGATTGAATGAGGAAGTGCCCTGGAGTCCAATAATATATGGTTATGGGGAGGTAGTTAATGTCTAATCTGGACAAGGGACGGACAGGTCCTGTGGGATCCATGCCTGGTTCATTTTTATGAACGTCAGCTTGTCCACATTGGCTGTAGACAGGCGGCTGCGTTTGTCTGTAATGACGCCCCCTGCCGTGCTGAATACACGTTCAGACAAAACGCTGGCTGCCGGGCAGGCCAGCACCTCCAAGGCATAAAAGGCTAGCTCTGGCCACGTGGACAATTTAGAGACCCAGAAGTTGAATGGGGCCGAACCATCAGTCAGTACGTGGAGGGGTGTGCACACGTACTGTTCCACCATGTTAGTGAAATGTTGCCTCCTGCTAACACGTTGCGTATCAGGTGGTGGTGCAGTTAGCTGTGGCGTGTTGACAAAAGTTTTCCACATCTCTGCCATGCTAACCCTGCCCTCAGAGGAGCTGGCCGTGACACAGCTGCCTTGGCGACCTCTTGCTCCTCCTCTGCCTTGGCCTTGGGCTTCCACTTGTTCCCCTGTGACATTTGGGAATGCTCTCAGTAGCGCGTCTACCAACGTGCGCTTGTACTCGCGCATCTTCCTATCACGCTCCAGTGCAGGAAGTAAGGTGGGCACATTGTCTTTGTAGCGTGGATCCAGCAGGGTGGCAACCCAGTAGTCCGCACAGGTTAAAATGTGGGCAACTCTGCTGTCGTTGCGCAGGCACTGCAGCATGTAGTCGCTCATGTGTGCCAGGCTGCCCAGGGGTAAGGACAAGCTGTCCTCTGTGGGAGGCGTATCGTCATCGTCCTGCCTTTCCCCCCAGCCACGCACCAGTGATGGACCCGAGCTGCGTTGGGTGCCACCCCGCTGTGACCATGCTTCATCCTCATCCTCCTCCACCTCCTCCTCATCCTCGTCCTCCTCGTCCTCCAGTAGTGGGCCCTGGCTGGCCACATTTGTACCTGGCCTCTGCTGTTGCAAAAAACCTCCCTCTGAGTCACTTCGAAGAGACTGGCCTGAAAGTGCTAAAAATGACCCCTCTTCCTCATCCTCCTCCTCCTCCTCCTGGGCCACCTCCTGTTCCATCATCGCCCTAAGTGTTTTCTCAAGGAGACATAGAAGTGGTATTGTAACGCTGATAACGGTGTCATCGCCACTGGCCATGTTGGTGGAGTACTCGAAACAGCGCAACAGGGCACACAGGTCTCGCATGGAGGCCCAGTCATTGGTGGTGAAGTGGTGCTGTTCTGTAGTGCGACTGACCCGTGCGTGCTGCAGCTGAAACTCCACTATGGCCTGCTGCTGCTCGCACAGTCTGTCCAGCATGTGCAAGGTGGAGTTCCACCTGGTGGGCACGTCGCATATGAGGCGGTGAGCGGGAAGGCCGAAGTTACGCTGTAGCGCAGACAGGCGAGCAGCAGCAGGATGTGAACGCCGGAAGCGCGAACAGACGGCCCGCACTTTATGCAGCAGCTCTGACATGTCGGGGTAGTTGTGAATGAACTTCTGCACCACCAAATTCAGCACATGCGCCAAGCAAGGGATGTGCGTCAAATTGGCTAGTCCCAGAGCTGCAACGAGATTTCGCCCATTATCACACACCACCAGGCCGGGCTTGAGGCTCACCGGCAGCAACCACTCGTCGGTCTGTTGTTCAATACCCCGCCACAACTCCTGTGCGGTGTGGGGCCTGTCCCCCAAACATATGAGTTTCAGAATGGCCTGCTGACGTTTACCCCGGGCTGTGCTGAAGTTGGTGGTGAAGGTGTGTGGCTGACTGGATGAGCAGGTGGAAGAAGAGGAGGAGGAAGCCGAGAAGGAGGAGGTGGCAACAGGAGGCAAAGAATGTTGCCCTGCGATCCTTGGCGGCGGAAGGACGTGCGCCAAACAGCTCTCCGCCTGGGGCCCAGCTGCCACTACATTTACCCAGTGTGCAGTTAGGGAGATATAGCGTCCCTGGCCGTGCTTACTGGTCCACGTATCTGTGGTTAGGTGGACCTTGCCTACAGATGGCGTTGCGCAGTGCACACTTGATTTTATCGGATACTTGGTTGTGCAGGGAAGGCACGGCTCTCTTGGAGAAGTAGTGCCGGCTGGGAACAACATACTGTGGGACAGCAAGCGACATGAGCTGTTTGAAGCTGTCTGTGTCCACCAGCCTAAATGACAGCATTTCATAGGCCAGTAGTTTAGAAATGCTGGCATTCAGGGCCAGGGATCGAGGGTGGCTAGGTGGGAATTTACGCTTTCTATCAAATGTTTGTGAGATGGAGAGCTGAACGCTGGCGTGTGACATGGTTGAGACGCTTGGTGACGGAGGTGGTGGTGGTGGTGTTGGTGGTACATCCCCTGTTTGCTGGGCGGCAGGTGCCAACGTTCCTCCAGAGGCGGAGGAAGAGGCCGAGGCGGCAGCAGCAGAATAGGCCGAGGCGGCAGCAGCAGAAGAGGTAGCAGGGGGAGCCTGAGTGACTTCCTTGGTTTTAAGGTGTTTACTCCACTGCAGTTCATGCTTTGCATGCAGGTGCCTGGTCATGCAGGTTGTGCTCAGGTTCAGAACGTTAATGCCTCGCTTCAGGCTCTGATGGCACAGCGTGCAAACCACTCGGGTCTTGTCGTCAGCACATTGTTTGAAGAAGTGCCATGCCAGGGAACTCCTTGAAGCTGCCTTTGGGGTGCTCGGTCCCAGATGGCGGCGGTCAGTAGCAGGCGGAGTCTCTTGGCGGCGGGTGTTCTGCTTTTGCCCACTGCTCCCTCTTTTGCTACGCTGTTGGCTCGGTCTCACCACTGCCTCTTCCTCCGAACTGTGAAAGTCAGTGGCACGACCTTCATTCCATGTGGGGTCTAGGACCTCATCGTCCCCTGCATCGTCTTCCACCCAGTCTTGATCCCTGACCTCCTGTTCAGTCTGCACACTGCAGAAAGACGCAGCAGTTGGCACCTGTGTTTCGTCATCATCAGAGACATGCTGAGGTGGTATTCCCATGTCCTCATCATCAGGAAACATAAGTGGTTGTGCGTCAGTGCATTCTATGTCTTTCACCGCTGGGGAAGGGCTAGGTGGATGCCCTTGGGAAACCCTGCCAGCGGAGTCTTCAAACAGCATAAGAGACTGCTGCATAACTTGAGGCTGAGACAGTTTCCCTGGTATGCATGGGGGTGATGTGACAGACTGATGGGGTTGGTTTTCAGGCGCCATCTGTGCGCTTTCTGCAGAAGACTGGGTGGGAGATAATGTGAACGTGCTGGATCCACTGTCGGCCACCCAATTGACTAATGCCTGTACCTGCTCAGGCCTTACCATCCTTAGAACGGCATTGGGCCCCACCATATATCGCTGTAAATTCTGGCGGCTACTGGGACCTGAGGTAGTTGGTACACTAGGACGTGTGGATGTGGCAGAACGGCCACGTCCTCTCCCAGCACCAGAGGGTCCACTAACACCACCACGACCATGTCCACGTCCGCGTCCCTTACTAGATGTTTTTCTCATTGTTATGGTTCACCACAACAACAAATATATTATTTGGCCCAATGTATTGTATTCAAATTCAGCGGGATATAAATTTGAGGCCTAGTATTTAGGCGCTGGGTGACCGGTATGGATTTAGTGACAGAATTAGACTTGGAAATGCACAGAAGCGTGTGTGTGAAGTTATTCTGAATGACCCAATGTGCACCTTGAATATTATATACCCTTTTTGGGATAGATTTCAAATAGCTCTGATATAGCAGGAACCACTAAATTATGAAATTGCTAAATTGGGAATTGTACTTCAACCCAGAACAAAAAATGTGCTTTGACGGGCACTAAATAACTTTCCCAGCTACAACAGGACAGCGGTAACGAGAGATTTAGAGGGATTTAAATTTGAGGCCTAGTATTTAGGCGCTGGGTGACAGGTATGGGTTTAGTGACAGAATTAGACTTGGAAATACACAGTAGCGGGTGTGTGTGAAGTTATTCTGAATGACCCTATGTGCACCTTCAATATTATATACCCTTTTATGGATAGATTTCAAATAGCTCTGATATAGCAGAAACCACTAAATTATGAAATTGCTAAATTGGGAATTGTACTTCAACCCAGAACAAAAAATGTGCTTTGACGGACACTAAATATCTTGCCCAGCAACAACAGTACAGCGGTGGGTAACGAGAGATTTAGAGGGATTAAATTTGAGGCCTAGTATTTAGGCGCTGGGTCACCGGTATGGATTTAGTGACAGAATTAGACTTGGAAATACACAGTAAGCGGTGTGTGTGAAGTTATTCTGAATGACCCTATGTGCACCTTCAATATTATATACCCTTTTAGGGATAGATTTCAAATAGCTCTGATATAGCAGAAACCACTAAATTATGAAATTGCTAAATTGGGAATTGTACTTCAACCCAGAACAAAAAATGTGCTTTGACGGACACTAAATATCTTGCCCAGCAACAACAGTACAGCGGTGGGTAACGAGAGATTTAGAGGGATTTAAATTTGAGGCCTAGTATTTAGGCGCTGGGTCACCGGTATGGATTTAGTGACAGAATTAGACTTGGAAATGCACAGAAGCGTGTGTGTGAAGTTATTCTGAATGACCCTATGTGCACCTTCAATATTATATACCCTTTTAGGGATAGATTTCAAATAGCTCTGATATAGCAGAAACCACTAAATTATGAAATTGCTAAATTGGGAATTGTACTTCAACCCAGAACAAAAAATGTGCTTTGACGGACACTAAATATCTTGCCCAGCAACAACAGTACAGCGGTGGGTAACGAGAGATTTAGAGGGAATTAAATTTGAGGCCTAGTATTTAGGCGCTGGGTCACCGGTATGGATTTAGTGACAGAATTAGACTTGGAAATACACAGTAGCGGGTGTGTGTGAAGTTATTCTGAATGACCCTATGTGCACCTTCAATATTATATACCCTTTTAGGGATAGATTTCAAATAGCTCTGATATAGCAGAAACCACTAAATTATGAAATTGCTAAATTGGGAATTGTACTTCAACCCAGAACAAAAAATGTGCTTTGACGGACACTAAATATCTTGCCCAGCAACAACAGTACAGCGGTGGGTAACGAGAGATTTAGAGGGAATTAAATTTGAGGCCTAGTATTTAGGCGCTGGGTCACCGGTATGGATTTAGTGACAGAATTAGACTTGGAAATACACAGTAGCGGTGTGTGTGAAGTTATTCTGAATGACCCTATGTGCACCTTCAATATTATATACCCTTTTAGGGATAGATTTCAAATAGCTCTGATATAGCAGAAACCACTAAATTATGAAATTGCTAAATTGGGAATTGTACTTCAACCCAGAACAAAAAATGTGCTTTGACGGACACTAAATATCTTGCCCAGCAACAACAGTACAGCGGTGGGTAACGAGAGATTTAGAGGGATTTAAATTTGAGGCCTAGTATTTAGGCGCTGGGTCACCGGTATGGATTTAGTGACAGAATTAGACTTGGAAATACACAGTAGCGGGTGTGTGTGAAGTTATTCTGAATGACCCAATGTGCACCTTCAATATTATATACCCTTTTTGGGATAGATTTCAAATAGCTCTGATATAGCAGGAACCACTAAATTATGAAATTGCTAAATTGGGAATTGTATTTCAACCCAGAACAAGAAATGTGCTTGAACGGACACTAAATAACTCGCCCAGCTACAGCACTAGGGACAGATTTAGCTGGATATAAATTTGAGGCCTAGTATTTAGGCGCTGGGTGACCGGTATGGATTTAGTGACAGAATTAGACTGGGATATGGCCAAAAAATAAACAGACTATTGCTGGTTAAATGCACTTGGTGTGACAGCTTCACCCTGATGTAGGCTTTAGCCAAAAAACAACCACACCATTGAGGGTTAAATGCACTTGGTGACAGGCGCAGCTTGCCCCTGATTTTGTATATGGCCAAAAAATGAACAGACTATTGCTGGTTAAATGCACTTGGTGTGACAGCTTCACCCTGATGTAGGCTTTAGCCAAAAAACAACCACACCATTGAGGGTTAAATGCACTTGGTGACAGGCGCAGCTTGCCCCTGATTTTGTATATGGCCAAAAAATGAACAGACTATTGCTGGTTAAATGCACTTGGTGTGACAGCTTCACCCTGATGTAGGCTTTAGCCAAAAAACAACCACACCATTGAGGGTTAAATGCACTTGGTGACAGGCGCAGCTTGCCCCTGATTTTGTATATGGCCAAAAAATGAACAGACTATTGCTGGTTAAATGCACTTGGTGTGACAGCTTCACCCTGATGTAGGCTTTAGCCAAAAAACAACCACACCATTGAGGGTTAAATGCACTTGGTCGCAGCTTGTGCTGGCGCACCACAAGACACAAAATGGCCGCCGATCACCCCAGAAAAATGAGACTGACAAACGGTCTGTGCAGCCTAAAAACAGTGAGCAATTGAGGATCAGCAGCTCAATGATCCACAGCTGCAGATCGATCAGTTAATCAAGTCCTTTGGAGGAGTTAATCTGCCTAATCTCGCCCTACTGTCGCAGCCGCAACCTCTCCCTACGCTAATCAGAGCAGAGTGACGGGCGGCGCTATGTGACTCCAGCTTAAATAGAGGCTGGGTCACATGGTGCTCTGGCCAATCACAGCCATGCCAATAGTAGGCATGGCTGTGATGGCCTCTTGGGGCAAGTAGTATGACGCTTGTTGATTGGCTGCTTTGCAGCCTTTCAAAAAGCGCCAAGAAAGCGTCACAAAAGCGCGAAGAAAGCGACGAACACCGAACCCGAACCCGGACTTTTACGAAAATGTCCGGGTTCGGGTCCGTGTCACGGACACCCCAAAATTCGGTACGAACCCGAACTATACAGTTCGAGTTCGCTCATCCCTATTCGCGACCCTTATCCGCTTCCTCTGATCCCGGACCTGTTTAACCAGATTGTTGGGGCTAAAGTTTTTTCCAAGTTAGATCTAAGAGGGACATACAACCTGGTCAGGGTCAGAGAAGGAGACGAATGGAAGACGGCCTTCAATACCCCAATTTTGAGAATTTGGTTATGCCTTTTGGTTTGATGAATGCTCCAGCCGTCTTTCAGCATTTTGTGAACAGCATTTTTTATCATTTAATGGGGAAATTTGTATTAGTGTATCTAGATGACATTTTGATTTTTTCTCCTGATTTCAAAACTCATAAGGAACACTTACGTCAGGTCTTGCTCATCCTGCGGGAGAATAAATTGTACGCTAAACTGGAAAAATGTGTGTTTGCGGTTCCAGAAATTCAATTTCTGAGGTTTCTTCTCTCCGCTTCTGGTTTTCGCATGGACCCAGAGAAGGTCCGCGCTGTGCTTGAGTGGGAGCTTCCTGAGAATCAGAAGGCGCTGATGCGTTTTTTGGGTTTTGCCAATTATTACAGGAAGTTTATTTTTAATTATTCCTCTGTTGTTAAACCACTCACTGATATGACTAGAAAGGGGGTCGATTTTTCCTCCTGTTCGGTAGAGGCACGTAAGGCCTTTTCTAATATCAAGGAGAGTTTTGCTTCCGCTCCCATCTTGGTACAACCTGATATTTCTCTACCCTTCATAGTTGAGGTTGATGCTTCTGAGGTGGGTGTGGGTGCGGTCTTGTCTCAGGGTCCCTCTCCTGCCAAATGGCGACTGTGTGCCTTTTTCTCAAAGAAACTCTCCTCCACAGAGAGAAATTACGATGTGGGAGATAGGGAGTTGTTGGCCATCAAGTTGGCTTTTGAGGAATGGCGCCATTGGCTAGAGGGAGCCAGACACCCTATTACCGTGTTTACTGACCATAAGAATCTGGCCAACTTGGAGTCAGCCAAGCGTCTGAACCTGAGACAGGCCAGATGGTCTTTGTTTTTTTTCAAGGTTTAATTTTGTTGTCACGTTTCGCTCTGGGGTTAACAATGTGAAGGCAGATGCCCTGTCACGTTGTTTTCCGGGAGGTGGGAATTTTGAAGACCCGGGTCCCATTTTGGCTGAAGGTGTGGTGGTCTCTGCTCTTTATCCTGAATTGGAGGCAGAGGTTCAGGTAGCCCAGTCAGAGGCTCCTGATCTTTGTCCTCCTGGGAGGTTGTTTGTGCCTCTCGCTTTAAGACACAAGATTTTTAAGGAACACCACGATACTGTCCTTGCTGGGCACCCGGGGGCAAGAGCCACAGTGGATCTCATCGCTCGGAGATTCTGGTGGCCGGCGTAAGTCGTAAGTCGGTTGAGGGTTTTGTGGCAGCCTGCGAGACCTGCGCTCGTGCCAAAGTCCCTCATTCACGGCCATCAGGTCCTCTCCTTCCCTTACCCATTCCTTCCCGTCCTTGGACACATCTGTCCATGGACTTCATTACGAACCTGCCTCGTTCCTCGGGGAAGACTATGATTCTGATGGTGGTGGACCGTTTTAGCAAAATGGTGCATTTCATTCCTTTTCCTGGTTTGCCCAATGCTAAGACGCTGGTGCAGGCATTTATTGATCACATTGTCAAATTGCATGGTATTCCTTCAGACATAGTCTCTGATAGGGGCACACAGGCTTTCTGTTCTCGCTTGGGGGTTCGGTTGTCATTCTCTTCTGCTTTCCACCCGCAGTCGAATGGTCAGACAGAACGCGTCAATCAGAATCTGGAGACTGCGTTGTTTTGTGGCGGAGAATCAGGAGGATTGGTGTTCTTTTTTGTCCCTTGCTGAGTTTGCTTTAACCACCTCCCGACCGCATAACGCACGGATGCGTCCGGGAGGTGGTTGATTTATTCCTCCTGGACGCATCCGTGCGTCATCTCGCGAGACGCGAGATTACGTCACAGCCGGCCCGTGCATGCGCATCGCGGGCCGGCATTTCGCTGCAGAGTATTTCGTCAGCAGCCTGCCGGCCACGATCATTGGCTGGCAGGTTGCTGATTTTCCAAAAAAAACAATCAGCAGCCATTTAACCCCACATATTAGTAAATATGATGAGGTTATATGGCTGCTGTGCTCCTCTGCTCCTTCTTTTGGTCGGTTGGTTCCAGCAGAGGAGCACACATCACTGTGAGTACCCACTACACCACATACTAGCCCCAGATCACCCCAATTAACCCTTTGATCACCCCTTTGATCGCCCCTGTCAATCACTAGTGAAAGGAAAAAAGTGATCAGTGCAAACTGTCACTTTTTTTTTTCACTGGTATTGACCGTTAGGTTTCAGTATAGTTTAGGCCCCTTGGTTAGGTAGTTTAGGGATCGGTTAGCGCCCAGCCCACCGCACCGCAGTCTGTTATCCGCTGATTAGCGTATCGCTAATCAGCATTTGTACTTTTATAGTATCTGGAAGGAATCAAAACTGATCACGGTCAGATCTATGATAGTACTAGTGTCACTTTAGTTCTCCCTCCACCCAAAACGCAGTGTTTGCCCGATCAGGCCTGATCGGTCGCCCACACGTGCGTTCGCCCACGCCCGCCCCACCGCAGTGAGCTGCACATTCACTTTACACGCACTGCGGCGATAAAAAAATCAGTTTTGATATTTGTTATCAACCGCAGCGGCCTCCGGTACTTCGCTAGCCTCCCATTTGTAAGACAGGCTTGCTTTTTTTTTCTTGGGTAGTCTCAGGGAATACCCCTAAATTTAGTTGCCCACATGTCTAACAGGGGGTATTCTTCTGAAGAGGCCTACAGGCTTCTGACCCAGTCGGATGAGGAGTGGGAACCCTCATCTGATGAATCCAGCAGGTCAGAATACGAACCTGTAGAAAGCAGTGGCTCTCTGACCCAAAGTTCGGACGAGGAGGCTGAGGTCCCTGATAGCAGCAGGCGTACCCGGCCCCGTGTCGCTAGACCGCAGGTTGCGCAGGATCCGCTTCAAGAGCAGCAGAGTGGGGCTGGTGCTGTCGGATTACGTGGTGAGACATACACCAGCAGCCCAGCCCTTCCTGGACCTAGTACCAGCACTGCCGTAGAACATGGTGAAGTAGCGAGCACCAGAAGGGCAGTTGAAGCTGGTACGGTGGCACGAGCAGTAGTGACCCCGTCGCAGCCACCGCAAAGACGTGCCCGTAGAGCCCCTAGAATCCCAGAGGTGCTGGCAAACCCTGATTGGCAGTCCCCAACTTCAGCCGCACCTGTAGTTCCCCCTTTCACCGCCCAGTCTGGAGTTCGGGTTGAGACAGCTCTGGGATCGGCCCTGGGATTTTTTGAGCTGTTCTTGACTGCGGAGCTCTTAGACTTAGTTGTGGCAGAGACAAACCGGTATGCCACACAATTTATAACCGCTAACCCGGGAAGCTTTTATGCCCAGCCTTTCCGGTGGAAACCAGTCCAAGTTTCCGAAATTAAAACTCTTCTGGGCCTCCTCCTCAACATGTGCCTGACAAAAAAGCATGAATTGCGGTCATATTGGTCCACGAACCCGATTCATCACATGCCCATGTTCTCTGCTGCTATGTCCAGGACACGATTTGAGACCATCCTGCGTTTCCTGCACTTTAGTGATAACAGCACCTCCCGTCCCAGAGGCCACCCTGCTTTTGACCGGCTCCACAAAATTCGGCCCCTCATAGACCATTTCAACCTGAAATTTGCAGATATTTATACCCCTGAGCAAAACATCTGCGTAGACGAGTCCCTTATACATTTTAC
This sequence comes from Bufo gargarizans, assembly GCF_014858855.1. Lineage (NCBI taxonomy): Eukaryota > Metazoa > Chordata > Amphibia > Anura > Bufonidae > Bufo > Bufo gargarizans. The sequence continues at coordinate 723,729,020 of NC_058081.1, read as the reverse complement.
CGGGCGCCTTGGCTTCAAACAATACATCCCAAGCAAGCGCGCCCGGTATGGGGTCAAATTGTATAAGCTCTGTGAAAGGGCCACAGGCTATACACACAAATTTCGTGTCTATGAGGGAAAAGATCAGACCCTGGAGCCGGTCGGTTGCCCTGACTACCTGGGGAGCAGTGGGAAGATAGTCTGGGACTTGGTGTCACCCTTATTCGGCAAGGGGTACCATCTTTATGTGGACAATTTTTACACAAGTGTGGCCCTCTTTAGGCATTTGTTTCTAGAACGGATTGGCGCCTGTGGTACCGCGCGAAGTCGCGCGGGTTTCCCCCAACGGCTCGTTAGCACCCGTCTTGCAAGGGGGCAGAGGGCCGCACTGTGTAACGAAGAACTGCTCGCGGTGAAATGGAGAGACAAGCGTGACGTTTACATGCTCTCCTCCATTCACGCAGACACGACAATACAAATTGAGCGAGCAACCCGTGTCATTGAAAAGCCCCTCTCAGTCCACGACTATAACCTCCACATGGGAGGGGTGGACTTCAATGACCAGATGTTGTCTCCGTATTTAGTTTCCCGCAGAACCAGACGCTGGTATAAGAAGGTGTCTGTATATTTAATTCAATTGGCTCTGTACAATAGTTTTGTTCTCTACAGTAAGGCTGGGAGAACTGGATCCTTCCTCAAATTTCAGGAAGAGATCATCGAGAACCTCCTGTATCCAGGAGGTTCCGTGGCCCCATCCACCAGTGTAGTTAGCCGTCTACACGAGCGACATTTCCCCAATGTCGTTGCTGGTACCTCAACCCACCCGTCACCCCGAAAAAGATGTCGTGTCTGTAGCAGGAGTGGAATAAGGCGTGACACCCGCTATTTCTGTCCTGACTGTCCTGACCACCCTGCCTATGCTTAGGGGAGTGTTTCCGAAAGTACCACACACAGGTACACCTAGCATAGGGATCATCTCACCAGGATAGGCACACAGGGCTATTAGGGCCCATTCACTCACAGCTGCTGCAAACGTCTCCTTTCACATGGGACAAAGTGCATAACGCACTTCGCCACATCTTTGGGCGATTTGCGCTTTGCACATTGACCCATGGGGAAGGAGAGGTTTGTTCTATAAAGGTAAAAAAACAAAAAAAAAAAACACCAGTAAGCAAACACGTTAATGTTTAGTTCAAAAAGTTAAAGTTACATGTTCTGTTCCAAAGTTAATAAAATTATTGCGTTGTGGCCTGGTTTTTTCTTTTTTTTTTTTTTTTTTCTTTTTTTACCTTCCAGGTGGACCAACCGATCTACTAGCTGCAGCACCGATGTGCATTCTGACAGAAGCATTGCGCTGCTGTCAGATTACACGCAAGTCAGTGTATGCAGCGCTGCAAGACGGGATTTTCTCCTCTGCAGTGACAGATACGTTTGCCAAGGCATACGAGCTGAGGAGGAGGCGGCGTTCCTATGCTTTGGCAAACACTTTGTATATATATATAAAAAAAAATAAAAAATAAAATCCCGGCAATGATTTATTCATCCACATCGATTGATGCGAATGGAGAAATCTGGTTTGCCAGGGCATACGAGCTAAGTGGGTATGGATGTAGGGCGGAGCTCCTATGTCCTGGCAGACGCCTTTCCCCTCCATTTTTTTTTTTTGGCAGAGATTTTTTCATCCACATTGATCGATGCGAATGAAGAAATCTGTGCCGTTCATTTTTTTCTTTCAGCCCAGAGGCTGAACGGAAAAAAAAATCTCATTACCTGTATGCACAATATAAGGAGAATAGCAGAAACTCCTAATGCTGGCCATACATGTAATGATTGCGGAGACCCTCAAATGCCAGGGCAGTACAAACACCCCACAACTGACCCCATTTTGGAAAGAAGACACCCCAAGGTATTTGCTGAGGGGCATATTGAGTCCATGAAAGATTGAAATTTTTGTCCTAAGTTAGCGGAAAGTGAGACTTTGTGAGAAAAAAAAATAAATATCAATTTCCGCTAACATTTGCGAAAAAAAAAAAAATTCTATGAACTTGCCAGGCCCCTCATTGGATACCTTGGGGTGTCTTCTTTCCAAAGTGGGGTCACATGTGGGGTATTTATACTGCCCTGGCTTTTTAGGGGCCCTAAAGACCCAATAGAATTCTGGGATCCAAATGTCTAAAAATGCCCTCCTAAAAGGAATTTGGGCACCTTTGCGCATCTAGGCTGCAAAAAAGTGTGACACATCTGGTATCGCCGTACTCAGGAGAAGTTGGGGAATGTGTTTTGGTGTGTCCTTTTACATATACCCATGCTGGGTGAGATAAATATCTTGGTCAAATGCCAACTTTGTATAAAAAAATGGGAAAAGTTGTCTTTTGCCAAGATATTTCTCTCACCCAGCATGGGTATATGTAAAATGACACCCCAAAACACATTCCCCAACTTCTCCTGAGTACGGTGATACCAGATGTGTGACACTTTTTTGATGCCAAGGTGGGCAAAGGGGCACATATTCCAAAGTGCACCTTTCGGATTTTGCAGGCCATTTTTTACACATTTTGATTGCAAAGTACTTCTCACACATATGGGCCCCTAAATTGCCAGGGCAGTATAACTACCTCACAAGTGACCCCATTTTGGAAAGAAGACACCCCAAGGTATTCCAGTGAGGGGCATGGCGAGTTCCTAGAATTTTTTATTTTTTGTCGCAAGTTAGTGGAATATGAGACTTTGTAAGGAAAAAAGAGAAAAAAAAAAATCATCATTTTCCGCTAACTTGTGACAAAAAAAAAAAAAATTCTAGGAACTCGCAGTGCCCCTCACGGAACACCTTGGGGTGTCTTCTTTCCAAAATGGGGTCACTTGTGGCGTAGTTATACTGCCCTGGCAATTTAGGGGCCCAAATGTGTGAGAAGTACCTTGCAATCAAAATGTGTAAAAAATGGCCTGCAAAATCCGAAAGGTGCACTTTGGAATATGTGCCCCTTTGCCCACCTAGGCTGCAATAAAGTGTCACACATGTGGTATCGCCGTACTCATGAGAAGTTGGGGAATGTGTTTTGGGGTGTCATTTTACATATACCCATGCTGGGTGAGAAAAATATCTTGGTCAAATGCCAACTTTGTATAAAAAAATGGGAAAAGTTGTCTTTTGCCAAGATATTTCTCTCACCCAGCATGGGTATATGTAAAATGACACCCCAAAACACATTCCCCAACTTCTCCTGAGTACGGCGATACCAGATGTGTGACACTTTTTTGCTGCCAAGGTGGGCAAAGGGGCACATATTCCAAAGTGCACCTTTCGGATTTCACCGGTCATTTTTTACAGATTTTGATTGCAAAGTACTTCTCACACATATGGGCCCCTAAATTGCCAGGGCAGTATAACTACGCCACAAGTGACCCCATTTTGGAAAGAAGATACCCCAAGGTATTCTGTGAGGGGCATGGCGAGTTCCTAGAATTTTTTATTTTTTGTCGCAAGTTAGTGGAATATGAGACTTTGTAAGGAAAAAAGAGAAGAAAAAAAAAATCATCATTTTCCGCTAACTTGTGACAAAAAAAAAATAAATTCTAGGAACTCGCAGTGCCCCTCACGGAATACCTTGGGGTGTCTTCTTTCCAAAATGGGGTCACTTGTGGCGTAGTTATACTGCCCTGGCAATTTAGGGGCCCAAATGTGTGAGAAGTACCTTGCAATCAAAATGTGTAAAAAATGGCCTGCAAAATCCGAAAGGTGCACTTTGGAATATGTGCCCCTTTGCCCACCTTGGCAGCAAAAAAGTGTCACACATCTGGTATCGCCGTACTCAGGAGAAGTTGGGGAATGTGTTTTGGGGTGTCATTTTACATATACCCATGCTGGGTGAGAGAAATATCTTGGCAAAAGACAACTTTTCCCATTTTTTTATACAAAGTTGGCATTTGACCAAGATATTTTTCTCACCCAGCATGGGTATATGTAAAATGACACCCCAAAACACATTCCCCAACTTCTCCTGAGTACGGCGATACCAGATGTGTGACACTTTTTTGCTGCCAAGGTGGGCAAAGGGGCACATATTCCAAAGTGCACCTTTCGGATTTCACCGGTCATTTTTTACACATTTTGATTGCAAAGTTCTTCTCACACATTTTGACCCCTAAATTGCCAGGGCAGTATAACTACGCCACAAGTGACCCCATTTTGGAAAGAAGACACCCCAAGGTATTCTGTGAGGGGCATGGTGGGTTCATAGAATTTTTTATTTTTTGTCGCAAGTTAGTGGAATATGAGACTTTGTAAGAAAAAAATAAAAATAAAAAATCATCATCATTTTCCGCTAACTTGTGACAAAAAATAAAAAGTTCTATGAACTCACTATGCCCATCAGCGAATACCTTAGGGTGTCTACTTTCCGAAATGGGGTCATTTGTGGGGTTTTTCTACTGTTTGGGCATTGCAGAACCTCAGGAATCATGACAGGTGCTCAGAAAATCAGAGCTGTTTCAAAAAGCGGAAATTCACATTTTTGTACCATAGTTTGTAAACGCTATAACTTTTACCCAAACCATTTTTTTTTTACCCAAACATTTTTTTTTTATCAAAGACATGTAGAACAATAAATTTGGCGAAAAATTTATATATGGATGTCGTTTTTTTTGCAAAATTTTACAGCTGAAAGTGAAAAATTTCATTTTTTTGCAAAAAAATCGTTACATTTTGATTAATAACAAAAAAAGTAAAAATGTCAGCAGAAATAACATACCACCAAATGAAAGCTCCATTAGTTAGAAGAAAAGGAGGTAAAATTCATTTGGGTGTTAAGTTGCATGACCGAGCGATAAACGATGAAAGTAGTGTAGTGCCGAAGTGTAAAAAGTGGCCTGGTCATGAAGGGGGTTTCAGCTAGCGGAGCTGAAGTGGTTAAATAACCATCGTCAGGAGTCCTCTGATAAGTCACCATTTTTTGGTGCATATGGGTTTCATCCGCAGTTTGGGACATTCTCTGGAGAGGGGTCTTCTGGTTTACCTGATGAGGACAGATTCTCCTCGTCTTTGTCATCTATTTGGCAAAAGATTCAGGATAATCTAAAGAGCATGAGTGAGAGATATAAGCGTGTGGCAGATAAGAGACGTGTGCCTGGTCGGGACCTGAATGTTGGTGATCTGGTGTGGTTGTCTACTAAGAATATCAAATTGAAGGTTCCCTCCTGGAAGTTGGGTCCTAAGTTTATTGGGTCTTACAAAATCTTGTACGTCATCAATCCTGTTGCCTACCGTCTTGATCTTCCTTAGACTTGGAAGATCCATAATGTTTTTCATAAGTCCTTATTAAAACCTTATGTCCAACCCATTGTACCCTCGTCTTTGCCTCCTCCTCCGATTGTGGTTGATGGTAATCTTGAATTTCAGGTCTCTAGGATTGTGGATTCTCGTGTTGTCCGCGGTTCTCTCCAGTACCTCGTTCATTGGGAGGGTTATGGTCCTGAGGAGAGGATGTGGGTCCCAGTGATAGACATTAAGGCCACTCGTCTCATCAGGGCTTTCCATAGGTCCAATCCTGAGAAGGTGGGCTCTGAGTGTCTGGAGTCCACTCGTAGAAGGAGGGGTACTGTCACCACCAGACATCTGAGAAGCTCTGACAGACGTCCTTCAGAACCTCCTCCTTGAGGTTCCTTTTGTTTTGCTTTCATTTTCTCATCTCGTTAGCCTCTCTCAGCTGTCATGTAGTTGCACTGATTGCATCCCTTTAAATCCCTCCCCATACTGCATCACTTTGCGGTTTATATTCCTTCCTGGAGTGTGTGCATGCTGATCCTACTTCTGAGTCTTCTACAGATACGTTTTGTTCGTTCATTTGTGTTTTCCTGTTTGCTGGATCCCAGATGACCC